>NC_061118.1:23334347-23641340 GCF_002878395.1 Capsicum annuum | reverse complement strand
AGTATGCTGATAGATTTGCGAGCTAATGAGCTTTATTTTGGATGAATGATGAAGTGGTCCATTTTAATGTGTGCAAATCAATAAACAACATAAAGAGAAGAGTGTCTTTTCAATTGCTGATGTATATTATGAGGACAACCAGGAAATACTACTAGAGGAGTAGCTTGTTGTTGAGCTGTTAGCCACAATGCTTATGAATTTTAATTGTGAAGATATTACGGATTATGAAGAGACCGTTTGTGCTTTGATAGGAATGGGATCATATTCTTACACCCCCAAGAAGCTCGATCTTGATCTCAAGCATCGACCAACACCACTGTTAAAGCCATCTGTTGAAGAGCCGCTGGTGTTGGAATTGAAAGAGTTACCAGATCATTTGAGGTACGTGTTCCTGGGTAGTGGTAATTTACTACTTGTCATTATTGTTGCTGATTTGGGTGAGCAACAGGTGGAAGATCTCATCTCTATTCTTAAGAGATATAAGAGTGTTGTTGGTTGGACTATTGTGGATATCATTGGTATTTCTCCTGGCATATGTATGCATAAAATTTAGCTAGAGAAGGATTATGTACCTACTATTGAGCATCAGCGTCGCTTGAACCCACCTATGCAAGAGGTGGTAAAGAAAGAAATCTTCAAGTGGTTAGATACAGGGGCGGTATATCCTATATCAGAAAGTAAGTGGGTAAGTCCTGTGCAATATGTGCCTAAGAAAGAGGGCATGACAGTGGTAGCCAATGATAAGAATAAATTGATCCTACTCAGGCCTGTTACTGGGAGGAGGGTGTGTATGGACTACCGAAAGCTCAACTCCTAGATATTAAAAGATCACTTTCCAATGCCCTTCATGGATCAAATGATTGATCAATTGGTAGGAAAGGGATGGTATTGCATTTTGGATGGTTATTCTGGATATAACCAGATTTGTATGTAATACACTTGCACCTTCTAATGGTGCATGATATCTATTTTCTCTGATATGGTTGAAGACAACATGGAGGTGTTTATGGATAATTTGTTGGTTGTAGGAGATTTATTTGAGTTGTGTTTGGCAAACCTGAGTATAGCCTTGCAACGATGTGTGGAATTCAATATTGTGCTTAATTGGGAGAAGTGCCACTTTATGGTTAAGGAGGGCATTGTTCTATGGCATAAAAGTTCAGCAAAAGGGATTGAAGTTGATCGAGCCAAGGTTGAAGTTATTGAGAGACTACCACCTCCAGTTTCTGTGAAGGGGGTTCACAGTTTTCTCGGCCATGCTGGTTTTTATCGTAGGTTTATTAAAGACTTCTCCATGATTGAAAACCCACTCTGCAAACTTTTGGAGAAAGAAATAAAGTTTTTCTTTGATAAAGATTGCTTGAAGGCATTTGAATGCCTTAAAGGGAGACTAGTGGAAGACCTTATCATTGTAACACCAAATTGGTCCAAGCCGTTTGAGATCATGTATGACACAAGTGTTGTTGCCCTTGGATCCGCTTTGGGGACAAAGAGGGACTAATTGTTTCATCCAATCTATTATGCCAGCAAACCTCTGAATGGAGCTCAAAAGAATTACACTATCACCAAACAGGAACTCCTTGCTGTAGTGTATAGTTTTGAGATATTTAGAGCTTATTTTCTAGGTACCAAGGTGGTGGTCCACACTGACAATGAAGCCTTGAGATATTTGATGGCTAAAAAAGACGCAAATCAAAGGTTGATTAGATGGGTGTTACTACTCCAAGAATTTGACTTTGAAGTCAAAGATAGAAAGGGTTGCGAAAACTAAGTGGCGGATCATCTGTCTAGGATGAAAGGTGAGCGAGCAGTTACAGATGTGATGGAGATCAATGATGCATTTTCAGATAAGGAAATCTTAGCTGCTTCTTTAGAGAACCTACCTTGGTACGCTGATTTTGCACATTTTGTGGTAAGCGATGTGATTCCAGAAAATCTTTCTTTCTATTAAAGAAAGAAGTTTCTTCATGATATGATGCACTACTTCTGGGATGAGCCATATCTTTTTTGGCGATGTGCTAATAATATAATAAGGTGGTGTGTTCCAGAGGTGGATGTATTAAGCATATTGGAAGCATGTCATGCTTCCCCAGTCGAAGGTCACCATGCAGGTGATCAAATTATGAGAAAGGTGTTACAGAGTGGCTACTATTGGCCAACATTATTAAAGGATACTCACGAGTTTGTGCTAAAATGTGACCAATGTCAGAGGCAGGGGTCTATCTCTAGGTGGCATGAAATTCCTTTAACCTAGATGCTTGAAGTGGAATTATTTGATGTATGGGGCATTAATTTCATAGGCCCATTTGTAAGATCGTATGGAATGAAGTATATTTTTGTTGCTGTGGATTATGTATCCAAATGGGTTGAAGCTGTTGCCTTGTCTGATAATGAAGGGAAGAGATTTTTGCATTTCTTAAGAAGAACATCTTCTCTCTTTTTGGAGTGCCATAAACTATTATAAGCGATGGAGGATCCAATTTTTGAAACAAAGTGTTCCGGGCAGTTTTAGTGAAATATGGGGTGAAACAGCATAGAGTAGCAACTCCATAACTATGGTTTAGGAATCAAATTGAGTTCCATGAATAACTGATATTGTATAAACCTTTCTTCAATTTAGTGGCTTTTCTTGGTTGCAAACTTGAAAAGTGAGCCCAAGAACATCACTTGTCTGAAAAGAAAGTATTTATTGGGAAAAGAAAGTGTTTACATGAATTCTAAAGGATTTAACCTTTGGATTAATGGCAAATGCCCTAACAGAATTAGCTTACATGAGAAAATGGTTAAAAGAACAATGTATCCTTTGAGTTTGAGAGAATTAGAAGATAATCTATCCTTTTAGGTTGAGAGACTAAGGGATAAAGAATAGGATTCAACCCTTCTTGCAATTGAATTTGCTAAATAGAAATCTTAAGTGAGTCACAACCCTAATTGTGCTAGTATTTTGGTAACCATAGCCCTGGTTTGTTTAATCTCATGAAATTACTAATAACAAAGAGAATCATTCGTTGGAATACTCTTGTTACAATCAATTACTTTATAAGTTACAAATAAAAAAACCTCCTTATTCAGGAACCTCTGATCAACAGTTCAGTAATGATTACAATATTTAGTAAGCATAGTATTCCCTGTGGGATTCGACACTTAACCTAGTTAGGTTCTATATTTGATAGTGATCTCTTACACTTTCTAACGAGAGTTGTAATTTGGGTGTATCAGATAGTCAAAAATGAAGATTGAAAAGTGTGATGTTGACATTCAAGGAAGAGAGTAGCCGTGTTGTTCCCAAATAATATCATATCCTAATCAAACATGTATTACGAGCTTATAAAGTCCTTCGAGATCTCCAACCATTGACTTTCTTTGCAGTTGCAATTGAACATAGGGGCAGACCTATGGTATAACATTTGGTGCATTGAGATTTATTTTGTGTGAGAGAGAGTTTATAAACTTAAAGTTCCCTTTTGCATATTTTATACTTGATGTGAGGAATTCTCTTTTTTATGAGGAAGACATGTGAAACAAGTTTTGGTGGGTAATTTTTCACTTTCGGCAATGAGGCAAATGGAGTATAGCTAAGTTGTCGTCAAAAGGGAGTCACTTCTAGAGTATTGGTTTTTGTTGCTTGATCACTCTTTGAAATCCTATGTAGCCTTGATTTTAATATTTGATAAGGAGGGGTATAACGGAGTTAGCTTAGCCTATGTGGAATGAGCTATTTATTATTGCAATTAAAGTTGAAGTCATTATGATCTTTAAGGCATAAGGATTGAACTTAAATGATTGTGTCTCATGATAAGTGGTAGTGTTTCTTGAGGACAAGTAAACACTTTAAGTTGGGAGTGTTGATGAGTGGTGAGTTTACCACTCAATCGCACTCATCACATTACGTTGTTATGGATGAATAAATAAGACATAATTGCGATTAGATGCACTAATGTCCATTTCTTATAGGCATAAAGTTAAAGGGTTGGAAGGATATGGAATGGAGCTCAAAATGATCCAAAAGGGAGCAAGAAAGTACAGTTGAAGATCTAAAATAGCAGAGCCTCAGGTACCACTATCGCGATCTGCTGACCGCGGTCATGGAAGTCAAGGATGGTCAATCAATTAAGGTCACGGAGGTAAACCACGATTGCATAACCGAGGTTGCATCTAGACCTACGCAATTGCGGCCTAGCAGAGGTTTTCAACCAAAAGGCAAAACTATAATTAAACGTGCTGATCCCAATTTGACAAAAATGGCTCAAACCCTAGTATTATAGAACAATTCCATCTTCCCTAATTTTGAGATTTTAGTTTTAGTGTAGTTCATTGCCTTTATTTTTGGAGAAGAAAATATTGTATAAATTTTGGGTGAAGAGTACATTGGAAACTAAGTGGAAGATTTGCTCACTTCCATTATTGATATTGTCGGATAGCCAAGTTTGAAGTAACATTCGCTTAATTCTTGAACAATTTATTTCAATGAAGATTATGGGTATATCTATTCTTATTTATCTTATGCGTAGCTAAATCTCCCTCTTGGGGTTATGTGTGAATAGAGGTTTAAGTGTGTATGGGTTGTTACTGTTAACATCTCTTTAGTAATTCATGTTTATGGGTTTTATCATTGATATGCTATGTTGGTTTGTATTGATGGGTGAATGCCCTAAATACCTATATTGGTTTGACGAGCAAAAGCTCCAAGCACTAGAAAGTTCAAATACATCTTTGAAAGAAGGGTTTTAGATGAACTTTAGGAATCCATATCACCCTCAAAAGAGAGATGTGGTGACCTAAGAAATGATAGAAAATCATGTGTGTAGTTTGCTAAATTTTCACTATCTTAGACTTAAGGGTGAATTTGAGGTTGGCTACACCATAGGTATCATCCTAGAAATAGGGATGTCTAGATTGAGGTTGTGGTTACTAATTGTTGAACATCCCTATTAGCTATTCGAAAGAGTCAATGGGTGTGAGCTTGTTGTTTTGTTGAAAGACTAGCAACAAAATCTATAACCAAGCCTACCCATATTCGACTTAATAAATCAATGTTGATGACTAACTCCTACATGTCACTCCCTTAGTAATAAATAATCCCAAGATCTGTGCATAATTGTTAAAAATCTAATTACTAATTGCCCCAAATTTATACTAGAAAAACCTAAAAAGAAACATTAGTGTAGGAACCCATCTCCCCCATTTTCTATTTTTGTATCATTTATTTGAATTTAACCTATATCTACCATTTTAAATTAGATTGATAGCCACTCACATTGTTCCTTGTGGATTCGACCCCGACTCTAAAGTTGGGTAAATATTTTGATGACGACCTCCTTACACTTAAATTGATGTGTAAGTTGAGCATTATCAAAAGGCAAAGGAGAGTCAATATTCTTGGTGATTCATCTTATTTAAGGCATGTACCTATTACCTTTGCTAAATAACTTTAAGCCCATGTATTTCACACTTGGATTAGTAAGTGTAATGGTGGTTTTGAAATCAAATGAAAATGGTTTTGCTTCTTAATGGTGAATAATTATGATTCTTGCTTAGAATTATGTTTTAACATGTTATTAATGACTAATTGTACATGTGAATGCTTTTGTATATGCATTAATATGTGGGTCATGAATAACCCTAATCTTGATGATTTCCATCATGAAAATAGCTTTGTTGAAGGTCTACGCACGAGGTGTTTGTGAAAATGTCTAAGTGAGATGTCTAGTTACATGATGATGATGCTTTGAACTATGGCAATGGCCTAATATATGTGAATGCTGGATAAATGATAATGTGAAGGTAAAATAAGCCATGTATTGTATAATTGATGGTTTGATATATAAGAAGGGGGTTAAAGTCGCTAACATAAAAATGAACTTGAATTATGTGTTGAACTAAATTATGGTATAGAATTTCTAATAAAGTGTGAATGGCTTGTAAAGGTCTTGAGGACCATAGTTTGAATTGTATGATGAGTTAAATTGAGGCATTATCCTATTGAAATGGTTGATCAATGGAGGGTCCCATGAAGACCATGTGGTCATGTGTGGTGTTGAATTGGCTAAATGGGTTAAAGTCCTTATGTGTGGAATTAGATGTATGTGGATGTATGGATAAAAGGTTAGAGTCCCAATGTTGACCAATGATAGTCGTGATGGTTTGAGGTTAAAGTCCCTTTTCTAAGGAAATTGCTAGTGGTTAAAGTCCATTGCATAATAAAATCTCAGGAGGTCGATGTGCTTTGCCAAATGAATTGACTTAGGGTTGGGGTCCCCTATCTAATTTGGCATGAGGTTAGAGTCCCTTGCCTAATGTGTGAGAAATTGGTTAGAGTCCCTTGCTTAAATGAATTCAAGTGAGTGGTTAAAGTCCTTCACTTAAATGGATATGTACATGCATAAAATATGTTACTTGGCGATATGTGAATATGGTTAAAGTCCTATTACTAATAAGAAATGCCTGAATCTATGAGTATGAAAAGTTGGAGTCCTCCATTATATGCATGATGAATGAGTACTTCCTAAGTGTTGATGAGACTTGTTCCCTTGGTTAGCATATGATATGTATATATGTATGGATAAGGTTATGAATGTGATTAAATATAATATATATATTGACTTCTTGTTGAATGATGATGCTACTTTATCCTTATCCTTGAATGACATACTAGCGTTCCAACCGCTAACCATCTCTGGACGCTATGTCCCCATGCGACATAGGGGCCGAGGCATCATCTTCTCTTTATGTGCAGTGATTAGGAGATAAAAGAGGTTCGTGCATAGACTACAGAGTGGTGAGCTTTCTTATTTTGAAAGACATTCATTCTTGGTCCCCTATCTTTAGACTTAGTATTATTTTTACCTGGTTTGGCTATTGTCGAGGGCTTGTCCCGATATATATATTTCTTAACTTTAGTTTGTAAGCAGTATTATAGATGACTGTGGAATTGGGTACATTGACTATTGTGCTGATATTTATGAAATGGTTATACATTGTTTAAGTTATGACTTGTAGCATTTTTTCCACCATCTCATTATATGGTCAAGATCCCTCCGAACCATGTGATTGATATGATGATTGTGATGGATTATCGGGCAACCTCTTATTTATGTGGGCTTGAGGTGCCCATATGTCATGGTCCGATTTTGGGTCTTGTCACTTTATTTGATCCTAGTTCCACTTATTTTTATATATCTGCTTATTGTACACTACGGTTGGACTTGACTAGTGATTTATTATCTGTGTCTTTATACATATCAACTCCCGTAGGTGATTTTTTAATAGTGGATCGAGTATTCAGATCATGTATTATGATAGCTAGTGATATTGATACTTGTGCTGATCTTATTATTCTTGATATATTAGATTTCGATGTGATTCTGGGCATGGACTTGTTATCCCACTATCATGTGATCATCGATTGTTTTGCCAAGACAGTTACCTTAACCATGCCTGACGTATCCTCAGTCGTGTGGCAGAGAGCGATTAGCTGCGGACCGACAGGGATTATTTCTTATACTTGTGCCAGACGGCTTATATTAATGGGTTACGAGTCTTATCTCGCCTATGTAGATGATCCTTGTGTAGAGAGTTTGATGCTTGACTTTATTCCTATTGCGTGTGAGTGTAATACCCCGAGACTCTAACCAATAGTGGAACCATGAATCAAGCTCATGATAAATAAATTATAATGTTTTGGGTAGTTTTTTGATCAAGGATGGTGTGTATTAAGGCCTTAAATATATCCTAGTGATTGGGTGAATCAAAACATTCCTTACCGATTGAATTCTTGGGAAGGATATTTGTATAGTCAACTTCAAACTAGCATATCACTCATTATACTTGAAATTTTTGAGCTCATGACCTATCAACAAATAAATAATTGAATTAGCTTTCCAACGATACCATTTCACCAAAATCCGATATCGGAGAAAAGAGTTATACCCATTTTACTCCAGCATGTCAATCTAAAAAAGGGTGACGACGTTTCTGACGGCCTGTCACTTTTCTGATGATATTTCTGATGATGTCATCATGTTTTTACGACATTTATGATGATCATCAGCCTTAGGCAGAAAATCATAAAATTCAAACCTTTTGTGATGAAATTTCGTGATGGCCTATCACAGGTCTGATGGCCTGTCACGGATGTCGTCAGCTATTTTTTTCAGCAATTTAGGGACATTTTTGCAAGGCTATTTTGGTCTTTTTCCATCTTTTGGAGGCCTATATAAATATGAGAATCCATCCAAACCCTAATTCCATCATTTTCTCTTCCAATCTCTTGAGATAATATATCTAGGGTAATATCAAGAACATAAATCTTCCAAGAATCAACCATACATCTTCAAAATTTCTTCAAGAACCAAGTTCCTCATAGTGTGGGGTTTAAGAATTATTTATTTCAAGTATGGATAAAATCTCAAGCACTAAAGTTCATCCACTTTCAAAGATTAAGGTATGTGAGGTTTTGAACAAGCTTAGTATCAGAGTCAAAGGTTTAAAGGAGTCCTAGGGAGTCTGATAAGCCACGTTACGTAAAGTCTTGATCATCGGTGTGTAGCATGCCACATCTATGAGCAAGAGGCTATGGGACATTTTAGGAAAAGTCATTTCTTTCTTTCAGAAGTCTTTTGTGCCTATGACTGTTTCTCTATGCTATTAATTGGTGCTCTCTTATGACAGAAAATGCCTCTTTGTAGAGCCCACAGAAATAATAACAACCTCAACCCGTTGATCCTTTAAATGAGATAGTGTCCCATGCCAAATTTCTAGCAGCATTTCAGGCACTAGCCCAAGCAGTTACCGCCAATGCTCAGGCCAATGTTCAGGCTGCTGTTCCACCTCCACAAAAAGGTCATTTTGTAGTAGCTCAAGTTCGAGATTTTATACGGATGAATCCACCAGAGTTTTATGGGTCAAGGGTAGGTGAGGACCCATTGATATATGTTGATGAAGTGAAAAAGATCACCCAAATTATGCATGTAATAGAGGAAGAAAGTGTGGAGCTAGCTTTCTATCGCTTGAAAGATGTTACTTATGATTGGGTGGAGTTGTGGAGGAAGAGTAGAAGGGAAGATGCCATCTCCATGACTTGGCAGTTGTTCCAGGACGCGTTCTTAGACCGATTCTTTCCCCCAAAGCTGAGGGAAGCAAAACTTGAAGAATTTATGAACTTGAGACAAGGATCCATGACAGTTAAAGAATATTGTCTTAAATTTTGCCAGTTTTCTAAGTATGCTCCCAGTATGATGGCTGATTCCAGGACTAGTATGAGTAAGTTTTTGACTGGCGTATCAAGTTATGTTGTGAAAGAGTGTAGGTCCGCTATGCTCAATAGGGACATGGATCTTTCTAGATTGATGATACATGCCTAACATATTGAAGTGGACAAGGTGAAAGAGAGAGAGAGAGAGAGTGAGAGGGAATAAGAGAGTTAGATCAGAGCAACAGGGGTATAGTAATAGGAGATTTTCTGGAGGGATTCACCCTCAGTTTTAGAGCCATTTTTTTGTGCGAGCACCGTCATCAGCTAGTACTCTCGCATCTAAAGTCAGGTAGGAGCAGGATAATAGACCTACTATGTCTAGGTCTCAGGACAGTTTGAGTAATAGACCTAACTATTCCCCGTGTGCTAAGTATGGTAGCACGTATCCTGGAGAGTGTATGGCTGAACAGAGAGGTTGTTTTGGTTATGGTAAGTTGGGCCACAAATTTAGGGATTGCCCATATACTAGATAGGGGAGCCATGATGTTCATCCCCAGAGTTAGGCTATTAGTGCTCCATCCCCTTGGGTTCGTCCTTCTCCTCCTCAGGGTGCCTCATCTAGTACTGCAGGTGGTCTATGCAAGAATTGCTTTTATGCTATACCACCCCACTAGGAGTAGGAGAATTCACCAAATCTTATTACTGGTACGCTATGTGTATTTCATTTTGATGTGTATGTGGTGATGGACCCTGGGTCAAGTCTTTCTTATATGACTCCATTAGTGGCTGTGAATTTTGAGATCAATACTGAAAAGATTCCTGAGTCTTTTCTAGTTTCTACTCCAGTAGGTGAACCTGTTATTGCTAAACATGGTTGATTTTGACATTATTCTAGGTATGGATTGGCTTCAATCTTGTTATGCGTCTATAGACTATCGTAGCTGTGTAGTAAAGTTTCAGTTTCCCAATGAGCCAGCCTTTGAGTGGTCCAGAAATTCTGTATCTCCTAGGAGTCATTTCATATCCTATCTTAAAGCTAGGAAATTGATATCCAAGGGTTGCATCTATTATTTGGTTTGAGTTAAAGATACTAAATTTGAGACTCCGACCATTCAGTCAATCAGCATTGTTATGTTTTCCCAGAAGATCTCCTAGGGGTACCTCCCAATCGAGAGATAGAATTTGGGATTAATCTTATCCCTAACATGCAGCCTATTTCTATTCCTCCATATCATATAGCCCCCGCAGAACTTAAGGAGTTGAAAGAGCAACTCAAAGATCTTCTATATAAGGGTTCATAAGGCCTAGCGTATCTCCTTGGGGTGCACCCGTTCTGTTCATACGAAAGAAAGATGGTTCATTGCGGATGTGCATTGATTATCGTCAACTTAACAAGGTCACAGTCAAGAAAAAGTACCCTCTTCCTAGTATTGATGACCTGTTTGATCAGCTGCAAGGTGCTAACTATTTCTCAAAAATAGACTTGAGATTCGATTATCACCAGCTTAAAATTAGGGAGTGTGATATTCCAAAGACAACTTTTCGCACCTAATATGGTCATTTTGAGTTCTTGGTCACGTTCTTCGGGCTAACAAATGCCCCAGCTGCCTTTATGGACCTCATGAATTGGGTGTTCAGATAGTACCTGGATATGTCTCTTATTGTATTCATAGATAATATTCTTGTATAATCTCGAAGTGAGAACGACCATGCAGATCATCTCCAAATAGTCTTGATGACCCTTAGAGATCATCAACTATTTGCAAAATTTAGCAAGTTAGAATTTTGGCTAAGGTCAATTGCTTTTTTGGGTCATATTGTTTCTTCTGAAGGCATTCGAGTTGACCCTTAAAAGATAGAAGCTGTGAAAAATTAGCCTAGACCTATTTTCCCATCTGATATTAGGAGTTTCTTAGGTCTAGCTAGCTAATACCGTTATTTTGTTGAGGGTTTCTCTTCCATTGCATCTCCTTTGACTCGGTTGACCCAAAAGAAAATTAAATTCCTAGGTTTGACTCTTCCGAGAAGAGTTTTTAGGAGTTGAAGACTCAACTCACTTTGGCCCTTATGTTGACCCTTCCAAATGGTGTAGCTGATTTATGGTGTACTGTGATGCTTCTAGAGTTGGGTTGGGTTGCGTGTTGATACAGAAAGGTAAGGTTATAGCCTATGCCTCCAGACAGTTGAAACCGTATGAGAAGAACTACTCGACCCATGACCTCGAGTTAGCTGCAGTGGTTTTTGCCTTGAAAATCAGGAGACACTATTTGTACGGTGTTCATGTTGATGTATTTACGGATCACAAGAGTTTGCAGTATATGTTTACTCAGAGAGAGTTGAATCTTCGTCAGAGGCGATGGTTGGAATTGTTAAAGAACTATGATATGAATGTGTTGTATCATCCGGGCAAGGCCAATGTAGTGTAAGATACCCTTAAGAGGTCGTCCATGGATAGTGTAGCACAGTTCAAGAAAGATAGGAAGGATTTAGCTCATAAGGTGCATCATCTAGCTAGGTTGGGAGTTAGATTGCTTGATTCAGCTGAGGATAATGTTTAGGTCTAGAGTAGTTCCAAGTCTTCTCTAGTTTTGGAAGTAAAGGAGAACCAAGATATGGATCCTAGTTTGGTCAGACTGAAAGAGCCAGTTAAAGACCAAAAGGTGGAGGTTTTCTCCTAAGAGGGAGATGGTGTATTGAGATTTCAACATAGATTATGTGTGCCTGATGTTGAAGATTTAAGGCAGAGAATTATGGTTGAAGCGCATGGCGCGCGATATTCTATTCATCCCGATGCTACCAAGATGTACCACGATTTTTGAGAAATCTATTGGTGGAATGGTATGAAAAAGGATATAACAAAATTCGTAGAGAAGTGTACAACTTACCAACAGGTTAAGATAGAATACCAACGACCTGGTAGAATAATGCAAGAATTCAGTATTCCTACTTGGAAGTGGTAGGAAGTAAATATGGATTTTGTGACTGGTTTACCTCCTTCTCGACATCATCATGATTTGATTTAGGTTGTTGTAGACAGGTTGACTAAGTCCGTACATTTCTTGCCAGTGCATACATCTTTCACCGCTGAGGACTATGCTAAGCTGTACATTCGAGAGTTAGTCAGGTTGCATGGAGTTCCTTTGTCTATTATCTCTGACAGGGGTACTCAATTTACTTCTCATTTTTGGAGGGATTTTCAGAAGGGTCTTGGTACCCAAGTTTATCTTAGCTTCATTTTTTATCCACAGACCGATGGTCAGGCTGAGAGGACCATCCAGACCTTGGAGGATATGTTGAGGGCATGTGTTCTTGATTTCAAAGGAAGTTGGGATGAACATTTGCCATTGATTTAATTTGCTTACAATATAGTTTTCATGCTAGCATTGGAATGGCTCTATTTGAGGCTTTATATGAAAGGTAATGTAGATCGTCCATAGGTTGGTTTGAAGTGGGTGAAGTCGTTGTAAGTGGACCTGATGCTGTGTTTGAGGCTATGGAGAAAGTTAAGCTGATTCAGAAAAGGTTAACCTGATGCTGTCACGGATGTCGTGAGCTATTGTTTTTCAGCAATTCAGAGACGTTTTTGCAAGGATATTTTGGTCTTATCCCATCTTTTGGTGGCCTCTATAAATATGAAAATCCCATCCAAACCCTAATTCCATTATTTTCTCTTCCAATTCTCTTGAGATAATATATCTAGGGTTATATCAAGAACATAAATCTTCCAAGAATCATCCATAAATCTTCAAAATTTTTTCAAGAACCAAGTTCCTCATAGTGTGGGATTCAAGAATTATTTATTTCAAGTGTGGATAAAGTCTCAAGCACTAAAGTTCATTCAATTTCAAAGATTAAGGTATGCGGGGTTTTGAACAAGAACACTTCTTTCGTTCTTGTGCCCAAAGATTTAATTTCTATTGAATTTAATGAATTTTGCAAAGTGGGTTTACACCCAAATTACTTTATCAAGGATTTATGAGATTTGAGCTATACAAGATTGACACATATGACTACTTCATTATCTTATTTCTTAAATTAAGAATTTATGTCATGATTTGTATATTGTTATCATGAAATGATAATTTCTAAGTGATTTATGATAAGTGTCATGATTTATGTTTTTACATAAGAAGTTTGTCTATTGAATATATATTGATATTGATCTTGAGAGTCAAGAACGAGTTCTATGATGTTTTCTAGAAGATTTGATACTTGGTATGATTTGATAAGCAAGTGTACTTGATGATGAGAAAGATTATTTTGAGATTTAGTTGAGTTAGGAATCCACAAGTTGATTGTGATTTACTAGTGAGATAGATATTTATATATATTTTGGTCTTCATGATAGACCCTTGAGTTGATTAAGGTGGATTTCCTAACACGTTCTGAGCAGCTTAAGTCTGGGAGTAGTATTTAGCACTGAGCGGGAAGTACGGGTTCAGCACATCCTACTTCTCTAGCACTATGTGCCACCATAGGATTAAGATTAAAGGCCAAAGGCCAAGACAGTTATCACTAAAGTTTAGGTTCTACTCCGATGGTAAGGATAGAATAACTCTCCCCAATGTGGGCAAGACGTTGGACTACATGTAAGCTCACATGGTTTATGTCCATTATAAGAAACTCCCAAGTCCATAATAGTCCAAGTTTCATGAGTTACCGAGTCACTCAAAGTCATGAGTAAAAGAGTTTGAGTTGAGTCCAATGGTTTGTGGGATTTATGAAGCATGTGTTATTATTGATGATTTATGGAAAATATGTTTCAGGTAACTCAAGCAAAGAGAGTCATTATTATCAGCATGTATGATTTTCTAATATATTTATGATATTATTTAAATATTGCCTGCACCCCTCCACACTCAGTACATTCCTAAGTACTGATTCCCATAATCTTCTGTATTCTATATTTTCTCATAATGTAGGTTTAGGTGCTCAGTCTCAACAGCGACAATGATCTTTAAGTACCTCCATCTATATTCATCCAGTTGGTGAGTCCTCATGGTTCGAGGACCTATGTCCTTGATTTTTGTCTTGATAGTAGATGGTTGTTTATTTCCAGTTCAGTATGGGTCAGTTGAGAATCTGTCCCAATGGATCCTCAGTCTTATGTAGTAGAGGCTTTGTCAGACTAGAGTACTAGTATGTACAGAACTTCAGTATTTTAATTGTATAGGATTGTATTTCTTTGTATTCCACTATGTTCATGACATGATTATTCTTATTTATTACAGCTTGATTATTGTTGTAGTAAGTTATAGAGGTGATGACTTACTCAGAGGGTTAGCTTGAGGTCGCGTGTGGCCTTAAGAACTGTATGACATCTAGGGTTGGGATCTTGGGGCATTACAGTGAGTTTCCTGATGTGTTTCCTATCGATGTTCCAGGTATTCCCCCTGACCGTAAGATTGAGTTTTGATATTGACCTTGAGCTTAGCACCCAACCTATTTATATGGCACCTTACAGTATGGCTTCTGCTGAGCTTAAGAAGCAGAACTCCTAGCTCTACTGCTGCTGGCTGAATCTGAAGCTAAGTGCTATCGGGAATTTAAGTGTCCAAATCTATGGTATAAAATACCATAGCATAGAATAAAATTATTCGTCAGTACATCTAAATGTACTAGTATGCAAAGTGAGATAGGCTGAACGCATGGGGTTCATGTAAATAAACAATACTAACTGACTGAATAACATGAACGTGAGAATACATGCATAAATACATAACTATAAATGAGATTGTTATAATACTGACTACTGAGTCTAAATACTGATAACATGAGTTTCATATAACTGATATACTATTAACTGAGTAACTGTGTCTGACAGTCCTGATTCTGATGGAACTAGCTGAGTTCCGTACTGAATTGAGTGACTGTATCTTATAGTACTGAATCTGAAGAACTATATGAGTTCTTTTATTAAGACTAAGACTGAGAATGTGGGAATTAATCATCTAACCGACATGCCCTAAATTTGAACTGGTGGGGGTCCAACCTGTAACCCCAGCTGGAAGGGTGTCAGTACTATGCCACGGGTAAAGACAAATTGTGAGTTAACCTTCTGCTGACAGGGAGCTCTTCCGTCAACCCCTTGCTGGTAGGAGAACTCAAATGAGATATATTACACTTAGGGGATTCTATTGGGGATTCAAATTCAAGAAGGTTTCACCATCAACTTTACGAAATCACGAGCTAAGGTATGTGTAGTGTTCATTTATGGACTCCTTTCATCCATAAAGCCCATGAATCCCTTTTCTAAATTCAAGTTATGGATTTTCTTATGAATTTAATGATTGGTCTGCTTTTTTTCAAGTTGATAAAAAGTAATTGAATTGTATTCCATGAATAAGTGTTAAATTCCATATGGGTTGATTTGTATCAGTATAGATTCATGAAACCCTAGGACTAAACCCTTAAATAATTAAATTGGAATTGAATCACGACAGTTAATTGTTTATGATGTTGTTTACACATTCTATGCCTACTATGTGTTTGGTTAAATGCCTAGATGAAGGGAAAGTATCTAATTAGAATGATATCATGAAATCCCCATGTACGTACAAGCTTATGCCTATCACATATTTGCTGAAATGCTTCAGTAAATGTGTTATTATGATTATTATGTATTCAAGTATATTATTCTTTGTCAGTTTCCTTCCATCAAGTCCTGGGGGTACTTGTACCCGAAATATTAGCTGTGTACCTAGAGCTATGTTATGTTTTCATGATACTTCAGTCAAGCTATCCTTAGACTTCAGATAGTCTTATGACTCAGAAAAAATCTCCATGATCTCATGACCCAGTCAGTTATCTAATATCAGTAGTATTCCGTCAGTCATTGGAACTTAGCAACTCAGGTCTTGTTCAGTTCAGTAAATCATGTTCATTGTCTATTCAAATGGGAGTAGGAATTAGCATCGAGTGAATGCAAGGATGGGGACACACACTATCAGATGAGGGTGTGACCCTTAGAAGTCATCGTTGCATTCCGAAACTATGTAGACAACATAGGTTGAAAAATTAATGCTGTCCGATGAGGGTTGATGAGTTGGATAAGCACTGTCAGATAAGGGCTCCACCATTCTCATTTGGGGACACTATCAGATAAGGGTCATCATAGCTTGTCCTTACTAGTGGCGATGTGTATTGACACCCTTCTAATTGGGGTTACAAATTGGACCATAACTTAGCCATAATGGTGTATCAGGGGTATGTCGGTTAAATACTACCTCCCACAGTTTTAGTAGTAGTCTCAATAAAAGAACTCAGATAGTTCTTCAAATTTAGGACTATCAGATATAGTCACCTATCTTATTAGTTACATTAAGATACAACTATTTATGCTATTAGTTATATCAGTTATTAGTATGTCATGTCATCAGTATGCAGATTCAGTAATCACGATATCACAGTGTCAGTTACAGTTACATATTTTTATATGCATTCTCACATTCATGTTAGACAGTCAGCTAGGATTATTCATGCATGTTAACCCTTGAATTAGCCTACCTCATATGTATACTCAGTACATTCCATTGTACTGACGCATTTGTGCTATGGTGCTTTCTTTTTATATTACATCATAGGTTCAGAGAACGAGTTCTAGATTAGTAGTAGATTCCAGTCTCAGCAGTCAGAATAGAAGTGAGTCCTCATCCTTCAAGGACATGATTATTTCTCCACTATTTCCTTGATTAGTTATGAGTTGGTGTTAGTTGGGGACATGTCCCATCAACTCCTTATTTAGATTATTCAGATAGTAGAGGGTTTCAGACTAGATGCAGACTATTATGTTTCAGACTTTAGTGTTTATAGTTTTGTTTAGGGTATTATATTACATCACAGACGTTATCTCATCCATGTTATTTTCAGTATTGAACCTTATGAACTTTCAGTGCATGCTTCTGCATTATTCAGTAAATTATAAAGTATACAGGTACAAATATCAGTCATGGGTTAGCTTGTGGTCCTTCAGGGTCATGCGTATTGTGTAGAGTTCCGATTTAGCAAATCGGGATGTTACAAACTTGGTATCAGAGCCTAAGGTTCAATGGAATCCTAGGAAGTCTGAAAGCCGCATCTAGTAGAGTCTTGTACTTAGGTGTGTTGCGCGCCACATTTATTTGCAAGAGGCTATGAGATGTTTAGGAATAGTTTCCCATATTTCAGTATTCATGTCGTGCTAGTGAGCATAATCACAAGTCAATCTCTCAGTCTCATTCGCTTCTTCTCTTTATTTAAGAATATGCCTCCTAAGAGAAGAAATCAGTCATCCCTTCAGCCTGAAGAACCTTTAGGCGATCATGTTTCTCATGCGGAGTTTAAGACCGCATTTACCACCCTTGCTCAGTTAGTAGCTTCCCATAATGAGTGACCGACTGTTGTTTCGGCTAACCCAGTGGCCAACTCAACTGCAGCTAGGATTCGACACTTCACCCAAATGAATCCTCCATCCTTCCATGGGTCTAAAGTAGATGAAGACCCTCAGGAATTCATTGATCAAGTTTAGAAAGTGACAAACATCATGGGGGTGACTATTGTTGAGAATGCTAAGTTAGCTGAATACCAATTGCAGGATATGGCTCTTACTTGGTTCAAATAGTGGAAGTCAGAAAGGTTAGATGATGCAGGTCCTATAGACTGGGAGGAGTTTGTCACTGCATTCCTTGACAGATTCTTTCCCCAAGAGATTTGAGAGGCTAAGGTGCTAGAATTCATCAACCTCAGGTAGGGCAATATGATGGTGAAAGAGTATTCTCTAAAGTTTACTCAATTATCCAGATATGCCCCTCATGTGGTTGCAGACGGCAGAGCCAAGATGAGTAAGTTCGCTTAAGGGGTAAATGATAGCATGGTCAATGAGGGCAGATCCGCTATGCTAAATAATAACATAACTTTATCCAGACTTATGACCCTTGCTCAGCAGATAGAGAAGCAGGAGATTAAGTAGAGGGAAAAGAAGAATAAGAAAGTTAGGATAGGTAGCTTCAATTTTAGTCAGCCTAAATTAAAAGGAGGAAACCGTTCTTAGTTTCATCCTAAGTTATCAGTTCCAGCTCCTTCTTCAGCCAATGCTCCAGCTCCTAAGTTCAAAGATAGAGTGCCAGGCTCTAGTCAGCAATGCCCAAACTAATCCCCTTTGTCAGTCAATCTCATTCAAGGACAAATGTTTAATTCCATCGATATATGATTCGCTTAAATCCAATAACCGGGTAAGAAGTTATGACTATTTCAATTTACCATCATAAAACAACACCATTTTAGTCAGTGGCGCGCCGCGCCGTAAGAGAAAATATCATTTGGCAATTTTCAATAGGTGTCTGTGATTATGATGCGTCGCGCCAACACTCAAATTCAGAATTGTTCTTTTTCCAGTGTCTCAGTGTAATTTCCCCCGCGTCGCGCCAAAGTTCCAGGTCACGAAGGAAGGGAAAATGCGATGGCTCCATATTGCTAACCCTCATTTTCCCAATTGTCAATTTCTAGTGAAACGACGTGATAACGCCGCGTCGCGCCAGGGGCCTAGTTTGGGAAAATTTTATGGAAATTAAATAATGCATCCCAGGTTAAAAGGTTCAATTTTCTACCCCTATTTAAACACAATAAAACATGATTTAGCCATTCTTCACTCAAAATATACTATTTTCTCTCAAGTTTCTCTCAAGAACAAGCTAGGATTTCTATTTGAGATTCAAATTCAAGAATGTTTCACTATCAATCTTTATGAAATCATGAACTAAGGTATGCATAGTGTTCATTCATGGACTCCGTTTGTTCATGAAGCCCAAGAATCCCTTTTCTAAATTCAAGTTATGGATTTTCTTATGAATTTCATGATTGGTCTACTTTTGTTCATGTTGATAATGAGTAATTGAATTGTATTCCATGAATGAGTGTTAAATTCCATATGGGTTGATTTGTGCCTGTAAAGATTCATGAAACCCTAGGACTAAACCCTTGAATGATTAAATTGGAATTGAATCATGATAGTTAATTGTTGTATGATGTGTTTGGTTATTTACCCATGTACGTACAATCTTATGCCTATCACATGTCTGATGAAATATTTCAATAAATGTATTATGATGATTATTATGTATCCAAGTATGTCATGCTTTGTCAGTTTCCTTCCATCGAGTCCTGGGGGTACTTATACCTAAAACATTAGATGTGTACCTAGAGCCATGTTATGTTTTCATGATATTCTCAGTCAAGCTATGAATCCTTAGACTTCAGATAGTCTTATGACTCAGGAAAAATCTTTATGATCTCATGACTTAGTCAGTTGTCAGATATTAGTCGTATTCTATAGTCAATGGAACTTAGTAACTCAGTTCATATTTAGTTCAGTAAATTATGTTCAGTGTCTATTCAAATGGGAATAGGAATTAGTACCGAGTGAACCCAAGGATGGGGACACACTATCAGATAAGGATGTGACCTTAGAAGTCATCCTTGCATTCCAGAACTATGTAGCCAGCATAGATTGAGACATCAACATTGTTCGATGAGGGTTTATGAGGTGGATAAGCACTGTTAGATAAGGGCCCCACCATTCTCTTTTTGGGACACTATCAGATAAGGGTCGCCTACAGCTTGTCCTAACTAGTGGTCCGGTATTGACACCCTTCCAATTGGGTTTACAAATTGGACCCCAACTCAGCCATAATGGCATATCAGGGGCATGTTAATTAAATACTACCTCCCACAGTTTCAGTACCAGTCTCAGTAAAAGAACTCAGATAGTCCTTCAGTTTTAGGACTGTCAGATACAGTCACCCATGTTATCGGTTACATTTAGATACAATTATTTATGATATCAGTTATTAGTATGTCATGTCATCAGTATTCAGATTCAGTAATCATAATATCACAGTGTTAGTTATAGTTATGTATTTATGTATGCATTCTTACATATATGTTAGACTGCTAGATAGCATTATTCAAGCATGTTAACCCTTGTATTAGCCTACCTCACATGTATACTTAGTACATTCCATTGTACTAAAAAATTTATGCTGTGGTGCTTTCTTTTTATGTTACACCATAGGTTCAGAGACACGACTTCCAAATTAGCAGTAGATTCCAGTCACAACAGTCAGAATTGAAGTGAGTCCTCATCCTTTGATGACATAATTATTTCTCCACTATTTAGTTGTAGTTAGTTGGGGACATGTCCCATCTACTCCTTATTCAGATTATTCAGACCATAGAGGCTTTCAGACTAGATGCAGACTATTATGTTTTAGAATTTAATGTTTGTAGTTTTGTTTTGGGTATTGTATTACCTCACAGATGTTATATCTTCCATGTTATGTGCAGTGTTAAACCTTATGGCCTTTCAATGCATATTTCCTCATTATTCAGTATTTTATGTAGTATGCAGGTACAAATATCAGCCATGGGTTAGCTTGTGGTCCTTTGGGTCATGAGCACTGTGTAGCATTTCGGTTCAGCTAATTGGGGTGTTACAAACTTGGTATCAGAGCCTAAGGTTCAATGGAGTCCTAGGTAGAGTCGTGTACATAGGTGTGTTGCATGCCACATTTATGTGCAATAGGCTATAAGATGTTTAGGAATAGTTTCCCTTCTATCAGTATTCATGTCATGCCAGTGAGCATAATCATATGTCAATCTCTCAGTCTAATCAGCTTCTTCTCTTTATTTCAGAATATGCTACCTAAGAGAAGAAATCAGTCTTCCCCTCAGCCCAAAGAACCTTTGGGTGATCATGTTTTATATACGGAGTTTAGGAATGCATTTACCACCTATGCTCAGTTAGAAGCTGCCCATAATGAGTGACCAACTATCATTTCGGCTAACCTAGTGGCCAACTCAGCAGCATTTAGGATTCGAGACTTCACTCAAATAAATCCTCTGTCCTTCCATGGGTCTAAAGTAGATGAAGACCCTCAGGAATTCATTGATCAAGTTCAGAAAGTGATAGACATCATAAGGGTTACTGCTGTTGAGAGTGCTGAGTTAGCTGAATAACAGTTGCAGGATGTGGCTCATACTAGGTTCAAACAGTGAAAGTCAGAAAGGTTAGATGATGCAGGCCCTATAGAGTGGGAGGATTTTGTCACAACATTCGTAGACAGATTCTTTCCCCAAGAGCTTAGAGAGGCTAAGGTGCTAGAATTCATCACCCTCAGGCAGGGCAATATGACAGTGAAAGAGTATTCTCTAAAGTTTACTCAAGTAGCCAGATATGCCCCTCATGTGGTTATAGACGGCAGAGCCAAGATGAGTAAGTTCGCTTCAGGGGTAAATGATCTCGTGGTTAATGAGTGCAGATCAACTATGCTAAATGGTGACATAACTTTAGCCAGACTTATGACCCATGCTCAGTAGATAGAGAAGTAGAAGATTAATAAGAGGGAAAAGAAGAATAAAAAAGTTAGGACAGGTAGCTTTAATTTTAGTTGGCCTAAATCAGAAGGAGGAAATTGTTCTCAGTTTTGTCCTAAGTCATCAGTTCTAGCTCTTTCTACAGCTAGTGCTTCAGATCCTAAGTTTAGAGATAGAGTGCTAGGATCTAAGTCGCAGGTCAGTGTAATCAATGCCTAAAATAATCCCCTTTGTCAGACTTGTGGTAAGAACTACAAGGGTGCTTGCAGAGCTGGAAGGGATGTATTTTTTGGTTGTGTCAAGATAGGCCACAGAGTCAGAGACTGCCCTTATTTAGGTTATCATAGTCATCTCTGCTCCTCAGCTAAGTTCGATCGCCCAAATCAACTTGGTTTAACCACCAGTGCTACTAGCGGGTAACGCCCAAATAGACTATATCCTTTTTAGACCCGATAAGATTAGGAAAATTCTCCTGATGTAGTTACTGGTATATTACAGATCTTTTATGTGCATATTTATGCTTTACTAGATCTAGGAGCTTCTTTGTCTTTTCTTACTTCCTATATAGCAATTGATTTCATAATCAGTCCCAAATTTCTAGCAGAGCCCTTCTTAGTCTCTACCTCTGTGGGCAAAACCATCATAACTCGATGGCTATACAGGAATTGCCTGGTTATGATATTTTAGAAAGTTACTTTAGCAAACTTAGTCGAATTAGAGATGACTGATGTTGATGTCATTCTCAGCATGGATTGTCTTCATTCCTATTATGCCATAGTCGACTGCAAAAATAGAATAGACCAGTTTTAGTTTCCAAATAAAACCATCCTTGAGTGGAAGGGTAGTGTATTCGCTTTTAAGGGTCAGCTTGTTTCCTACCTTTAGGCAAGGAAAATGATATCTAAAGGATGTGCCTATCATTTTGTTCAAGTTAAGGACACTAGTTCCAAAACACCCAGCCTTGAATTAGTCCCAGTAGTGAATGAATATTCAGATGTCTTTCCCGAAGATCTTCCAAGAATTCCTCACGAAAGGGAAATAGACTTTGGCATTGACTTTCTTCTAAATACTCAGCCTATCTATATTTTGCCATACAGAATGGCACCAGAAAAATCAGAGAATTAAAAGAGCAATTGAAGCATCTCTTAGATAAGGGATTCCTCAGACTCAACATTTCCCCGTAGGGTGCACCAGTCTTATTCGTGCGCAAGAAAAACGGTTCTCTCAGAATATGCATTGATTAATTTCAACTCAACAAGGTCTCAGTCAAGAACAAGTATCCTCTTCCTAGAATCGTTGACTTGATTGACCAACTTCAGGTTTCCAACTATTTCTCTAAGATAGATATCAGATCTGGCTATCATCAGCTCAGAGTTAGAGAAAGGAACATTCTAAAAATAGATTTCCATTCTCGGTATGTTCACTTTGAATTCTTAGTCATGTCATTTGGTCTTACCAATGCCCTAATAGATTTCATGGACTTTATGAACCACGTGTTTAAGAAGAACTTGGACATGTTCATCATAGTCTTCATAGATGATATTCTGGTCTATTCCTGCACTGAGCATGATCATGCAGACCATCTAAGAACAGTACTATTTACCAAATTCAGTAAGTGCAAATTTTGGCTAAGGTCAGTAGCATTCCTTGGTCATATTATTTTTGGTGATGGCATTAGAGTTGATCCTCAAGAGACCGAAGCAGTAAGAAACTATCTAAGTCCTATCTCTCTATCAGATATCAAGAGTTTCTTGTTTGGCTGGCAATTACAGATGGTTTATTGAAGGATTTTTGTCTATTCCATTCCCTATGTCCAGATTGACTTAGAAAAAAGTCAAGTTTCAGTGGTCAGACCCTTGCGAGGAGAGTTTTTAGGAGTTGAAGACTCGACTTACCTCAGCCCCAGTCTTAGCTCTTCTAGATGGTTCAAATAGGATCGTGGTGTATTATGATGCATACTGAGTAGGTTTGGGTTGTGTCCTCATACAGCATGGTAACATCATAGCCTACGCCTCCAGATAGCTTAAACCCCATGAAAGGAATTATCCTACTCATGATCTTAAATTAGCATCCATAGTCTTTGCCTTGAAAATTTAGAGACGTTATCTCTATGGAGTTTATGTAGATGTCTTCATAGATCACAAGAGTCTTCAGTATGTCTTTTCTTAAAAATATATCAATCTTCATCAGAAAAGGTGGTTAGAGCTCTCGAAAGACTACGACATGAGCATCCTCTATTATTTGGTCAAGTCCAACTTTGTGGCTGACGCTCTCAGTAGGCTATCCATGGGTAGTGTTTCTCATGTTGAGGATATTAAGAAAAAGTTAGCACAAGAAGTCCATCATCTTTCCAAACTAGGCATTCGCTTAGTCGATTCTTCAGAGGGTGGTGTATGCGTTCATACTAGTTCAAAATCATCTCTATTTTTTGAGGTGAAAGAAAAACAAGATAGAGATTCCAGCCTAGTCAAGTTGAAAGAGTCAATTTAGGATCATAAAGTAGAGGTTTTCTTCCAAGGGGGAGATGGTGTTTTGCATTGTCAGAATCGTCTCTATGTTCCAGATGTAGACAACTTAAGAAAATGAATTCTTGCAGAAGCGTATGGTGCGCGCTACTCTATTCATCCAGGGGCCACAAAGATGTACCGTGTCTTGTGGGAAATATATTGGCGGAGTTGGATAAAGAGAGACATTGCATATTTTGTGGCTAAGTGCTATACATGTTAGCAAGTTAAGATAGAGCATTAAAAGCCTAGTGGGTCCATACAGGAGTTTAGTATTCCTACTTGGAAGTAGGAAGTTGTAAACATGGACTTCATGATGAGTTTGCCTCGAACTCATCATCAGCATGATTCAGTCTGGGTCATTATAGACATAACTACCAAATCAGCTCATTTCTTTCTAGTTTATACCTCTTATTCAGTCGAGGATTATGCCAAACTCTACATCAAGGAGTTGGTTAGATAGCACGGTGTTCCATTATCCATTATCTCAGACAAAGGTACCCATTTTACCTTTTATTTCTATAAAGCATTCCAAAAGGTTCTTGATACCCAAGTTTATCTTAGTACAACCTTCTATCCTCAGACAGATGGTTAAGCAAAAAGAATCATTCAGACCTTAGAAGATATGCTAAGGGTGTGTGCAATTAATTTCAAGGAAAGTTGGGATAACCACTTTCCTTTGATTAAGTTAGCATACAACAACAGCTATAATTCCAGTATTCAGATGGATCCATTTAAAGATCTCTATGGTAGGAGATGTAGATCTCTAATTGGTTGGTTCGAAGTTAGTGAGGCCTTAGTCATAGGTCCTAACTTAGTATTCGACACCTTAGAAAAAGTCTAGTTAATCAGAGAAATACTCTGGGCTGCTCAGAGCCGACAGAAGTCTTATGCAAATGTTCGTAGAAAAGATCTGGAGTTAGAGGTTGGTGATCATGTCTATCTAAAGATCTCTCCCATGAAGGAAGTGAAGAGATTCGGCAAGAATGGAAAGCTCAGTCCCTGATATGTCCCCATTCAAGATTCTCAGTCATTTTGGCAAGGTAGCTTATGAGCTTGAATTACCTTCAGATCTAGACTCAGTTCATCCAGTCTTCCATGTCTCTTTGCTCAAGAAGTGTATAGGTAACCCACCAGTCGTAGTCCCAATTCAGAGCATTGATGTTCAGAATAGTCTCTCTCATGAAGAGATTCCAGTCGAAACCTTAGATTATCAGACATGTAGATTGAAGAACAAAGAAGTCCCTCTAGTTAAAGTTTTTTGACAAAATTAGTCTATCGAGAGAGCTAATTGGGAAGAAAAAGTAGACATACGTACCAAGTATCCTCACCTCTTCTCTACCAACTCATATCAAGCTCAAGGTAACAGTTCTCCTTAAGCTTTCTCAGTTTCATGATCAGTGTTCATCAGGAACTTGGTATTCAGTTTCATGTTCATGTTCCCAGTATAAACTAGGTATCAAGTACCATTGCATATTTAGTCATGCATTAATGTATCAGTTCAGTTATATAATTATGCATCAAAAATGCATTCTCATTGTGAGAAACTTAGCTCCTCGGAACATTTAGTCATGCATTCATGAATAAGTTACACATGTATCAAATATGCATGTTTAGTATGTTATGTTCAGCTTATTAGTCATGAGATCATTTTCCAATTATTTATGTTCAGTTCATGTTCAGCTAATTATTTTCCCTCTCAGTCTGTCTCATTCTAGGATAGATGTTCTCAAGGGGGAGATATTGTAATACCCCAAAGATAATTAGCAAATTTTATCCCAAGAATGCGTAGTATTATCTTCTAAATTTAATGATAATTATTCCATGAGTAATTTTTAAGATTTTCACTTTTTGTCATGTGAAAAATTCAATAAGCTTTCCATCGATATATGATTCGCTTAAATCTGATAACCGGGTAAGAAGTTATGTCTATTTCAAGTTCCCATCATAAAACAACGTCATATTAGTCTATGGCATGCCACACCACAAGAGGAAATGACATTTGGCAATTTCTATTAGGTGTTCGCGATTATGGCGTATCGCGCCAACACTCAAATTCAGAATTGTCCTTTTTCAAGTGTCTCAACGTGATTTATCCTGCGTCGTGCCAAAGTTCCAGGTCATGAAGGAAGGCACAACACGATGGCTTGGTGTCGCGCCATCCCTGACTTTCCCAATTGTCAATTTATGGTGACACGGAATGATAATGCTGCGTCGCGCCAGGGGCCTAGTTCGGGAAAATTTTACTGAAATTAAATGACGCATCCCAGGTTAAAAGGATCAATTTCCTACCCCTATTTAAACCCAATAACACGTGATTTAGCCATTCTTCACCCAAAATATACTATTTTATCTCAAGTTTCTCTCAGAAATAAGCTATGTTTTCTATTAGGGATTCAAATTCAAGAAGGTTTCACCATCAATCTTTATGAAATCACGAGCTAAGGTATGCATAGTGTTCATTCATGGACTACTTTCATCCATGAAGCCCAAGAATCCTTTTTCTAAATTCAAGTTAAGGATTTCCTTATGAATTTCATGATTGAGCTGCTTTTGTTCGTGTTGATAATGAGTAATTGAATTGTATTCCATGAATAAGTGTTAAATTCTATATGGGTTGATTTATATCGGGATAGATTCATGAAACCCTAGGACAAAACCCTTGAATGATTAAATTGGAATTGACTCACAACAGTTAATTGTTGTATGATGTTGTTTACATATTCTATGCCTACTATGTGTTTGGTTGAATTCCTAGATGAAGGGAAAGTGTCTAATTAGCATGATATCATAAAATCCCCATGTACGTACAAGCTTATGCCTATCACATGTTTGATAAAATGCTTCAGTAAAAGTATTATGATGATTATTGTGTATTCAAGTAAGTCATGCTTTGTCAGTTTCCTTCCATCAAGTCCTGGGGGTACTTGTACCCAAAACATTAGCTGTGTACCTAGAGCCATGCCATGTTTTCATGATACTCTCTATAAAGCTATGAATCCTTAGACTTTAAATAGTCTTATGACTCAAGAAAAATCTCTATGATCTGTTGACTCATTCAGTTGTCAGATATCAGTAGTATTTTTCCAGTCAACGGAACCTAGTAACTCAGCTTATGTTCAGTTTAGTAAATAATGTTCAGTGTCCATTTAGATTGGAGTAGGAATTAGAACTGAGTGAACCCAAAGAGGGGACATACCCTATCAGATGAGGGTGTGACCCTTAGAAGTCTTCCTTGCATTTCAAAACTATGTAGACAGCATAGATTAAGACATCAACACTATCCAATAAGGGTTGATGAGGTGGACAAGCACAGTCAGATAAGGGCCTCACCATTCTCTTTTGGGGATACTATCTGATAAGGGCTGCCCACAGCTCGTCCTTACCAGTGTAGCGGCATTGACACCCTTCCAATTTGGGTTATAGAGTGGACCCCAAATTAGCCATAATGACGTATTAGGGGCATGTCGGTTAAATACTACCTCCCACAGTTTCGGTACCAGTCTTAGTAAAAGAACTCAGATAGTTCTTTAGATTCATGACTATCAGATACAATCCCCCATTTTATTAGTTACATTCAGATACAACTATTTATGCTATAATTTATATCAATTATTAGTATTTTATGTCATTAGTATTCAAATTCAGTAATCATGATATCACAGTGTCAGTTACAGTTACGTATTTATGTATGCATTCTTGGATTCATGTTAGTCAGTCAGCTAGCATTATTCATGCATGTTAACTCTTGTATTAGCCTACCTCACATGTATACTCAGTGCATTCCATTTTACTAACATATCTATGCTATGGTGATTTCTTTTTATATTACACCATAGGTTTAAAGACACGAGTTCCAAATCAGCAGTAGATTCCAGTCTCAGCAGTAAGAATAAAAGTGAGTTCTCATCCTTCAAGGACATGATTATTTCTCCACTATTTCATTGATTAGTTATTATTTGTATTTAGTTAGGGACATGTCCCATCAACTCCTTTTTCAGATTATTCAGATAATAGAGGCTTTCGGACTAGATACAGACTATTATGTTTCAGACTTCAGTATTTAAAATTTTGTTTTGGGTATTATATTACCCCACAGATATTATCTTATCCATGTTATGTTCAGTATTGAACCTTATGGCCTTTCAGTGCATATTTTCGCATTATTCAATATTTTATGCAGTATACAGGTACAGATATCAGTCATGTGTTAGCTTGTGGTCCTTCGGGGTCATAAGCACCGTGTAGCATTCCGGTTTAGCAAATCGAGGTATTACAGAGGGTTGATTTGAGATTCGAATTGTGCTCCATTTATGGTCATCTTTTGAGCCCAACCTCCTTGTCCTTTGATAACCTCGTGACGAGTGCATTTTGGATTCTTCTTGTAGGCCCGGCAAGCCCATTCTTGACCCAAAATTTGACCCGACCCTTAATATAGAAATATGGATCTCATTTGACTTCTAATGATATGTAGATTATGATTTTGATAGCATGATAACGTTATGGGATTGTGGATTAAAGAAAAATAATTTGTGGATGATTCAATAGTTGCGGTTCGGCTTTAAGGTAGGATTCTCTCTACTCTTCTTTTTGAGATAGTCCTTATATATGTAGAATGTTATATAGGGGTGTTAGGATATGATTTTTGGTTAAACTCCATGACAAATCTTAACTTGTGAGTTTGGGGGCTAGAATGGTATTTAACCCTTTTGTAAATACTTATTATACCTTTATAATCCTATTACCTTCTTTATAGATAGAGATAATTAATAGTATGATTAGGATATTATTCTAGTTATGGAATGCAATTTAGGAATTGTAAGTATGATAAGTATGATTAGTCTTATTTGGACTATTTAGGCTATCTTGAAATCGTAATTTAGGTAAAATTGCCTTAGTTGCACATGTTCTAGAAGAAATTGCTATCTTAGGACTAATCATGACTTATTTACCATCTAGAAATAGATGTGGACACCTTAGCCTAGTTTGAGGTGGTAATTGTCCAAATATGGATTTTAGGGATTAGAAGTGGGCCCTTCTGGCTCACCTTAGGCTAAGAGTTATGTTGGATCTTGTAGACTTTTACGCATGTTAGCGTGTAAGGCATAGTTGATACTAATGAACCTTTGGCAATATTTAATATATTACTCAATGGATTATGGTCGTTTTGGCCCGGATTATAATGTTTATGGTTCTGCAAAATATATATAGTTGGCCTAAGTCCGTGTTTATAATGTTTTAGTTATTCCAAATATATTATTAGGTCCAAGGCCATGATTATGATATTACTTAGATTCTGGATAATATTCTATTCTTATAAAGAAAACTATTATAGTTTATAGACATATTGATACTTATAATAGTATTTTTTGAATACTGGTGATGGAATGCATAGATATGATATAATTATGATCACTTAGATAGTACATGGTACGATCCCAACTAAAATATGGTTTTATACTCTTCTCCTAAAAAAGGTTTTTCCTAATTTTTCACTTAAAAATAGACTTCTTCATAATGGGAATTGTACCATCTTATTGAATAACTTATGAGCTTTCGAGACTAATAATGATGATCTTAGAGATTTTACCGAGATAGATTTCAATCCATAGTTTTAATTCTACTATCGACCCCAACCAATAGATAATCCAATCCTTACTACATTCCTATGATAATTTAGTCCCAGAGTTTACCTCGGGCAATAGATTTATGGATTTAACCTCTTTTATCCACGATTCTAGCCATTCACTTATATATACACACACATATATATATCTTTGGTAATGAATGAATAAGCGGTTGATAATGATTTTATTGATATGAGTTTTGGTTCAAGTTTAGCGATTGATGATGATGTTGATGGTATGAACTTATGAACTAGGTTACTTTATGGAATTCAGATCATTTATGATATTATGGATAATATCTTGGAATTTATTCTTGCATGTGCATTGCCTATCACTATTATGCACCTATATTTATTAGCCTTTTAAAAGGTTGATTAAGTATAGGTATGAGTGCTACTTACGGTATATTATGTGGAGCTTATATCCATCAGCCTTATGGTGGGTTGCATGGGTATTAGCTCGGACTGTTGTTTGCTATTTATTTATTGAACCTTTTAAGACTATGAAAATGGTGGTTTATGAAAGGTTCAATTAGGTATTGTTTGTTTGAACTAGCCGATTACCTTGTATTGCTATTGTTATTATAGTTAGTTTATGATAGGTTGATTATTGGACTGGTACTGAATTTGAGGAATGATTCTAATTCCTTTATCATATGATAATATTATTACACATGATTATCCATTGATTAGGAATTATGGCTTTGTACCCTAATATTCTAATTTATTTCTTTATAATTACTTTATTTCGGTAATTATCTCATGTTTAGAAGTATGGATTAGAGACCCTGATTATTTTGCCCTAGTTCCTCGTATTATTGGGGGCTTAGATATGTAAATATGATAACTTAGGTTATACCTTGAGTTAACCTTATTTATAATCATATTTATATCTATCTATATGTAGCTATGGTATTACCGTATATCCCTTTATTTCTTTATTTATTCATGTTGTATATCCATAACTTGCCCTTTTATACTATTATATATCCTCTTTCTTCTTGTTATTCATATATTAGATTATGATATACGATATAGTGTTGAGGTTTCTGAGTATGGCTAGAAAGGGATAGTTCATTCTTAGTTCCTCTTTAGGTTTATTATCTTAGTTTCTTGAAATTGAATAGGATAGTTTATCCTTATTGTCTCATTAGATTTATCATGTAGTTTGTCAGTTCTTTGGGTGTAGCTTACATTCCTGTTTGTATGCTATTTATATATGCATTATCTTTTGAGTTCAATCAGTAGTTGCCTACTAAGTTCCACGTGTTGGTACTCATATTATACTCCTTTAGCCTTCAGATCATAGTACGACTTCTCATTATTGTTACATACATTGTGTGAAGAAGCTATGGTTTAGAGACATAAGGTGAGCTCTTGGCATGCAGAGTACAACTATTCTCCCTCTTTGTACTAGACTACTCTCTATATTGTATTCATAGATAGGCTGTGTCAGTATATTAATTTTGTACTTTATTTTACAAGTATTATTACATTAGGATCTCTTATACTGATTCCACTATTTTTTGGGACTATCATATGTATTTTAGCCTTTTATTTCATTTATTTAGCATTCTCCTTCTATTTATCTTAGTAGTCCGTTAGTAGTAGTTTTGGACAATGGGTTAGTTTTCCTACTGGTGGGTAATAGTAGGTGCCACCACAACTTGAGAAATTGGGTCATGAAGAATTGGTATTAGGGCTAGGTTTTCCTGATGTGTTGGTACAAGAGCTAGTATTTAGTAGAGTTCTGTAGATTAGTGCGGAGACTTTCGTAACCTAACTTCGTGAGGCAATAAGGTATTCTTAGGAAATTCTGTTCTTGACTCCTTATCGTCTGTTAGTATTTTTATGAACCTCAAGTATGTTCCTTAGCTCTATTTTATGCCTAATGAACAATGCAAGGATGTCGATAGATATAGATTGGACTTCAACACATGTTTCTAGAGCTTTAGTGTAGTATTGAACAAAACAGTCAAGGATGGGTGTCAAAGATTTTCAACATTAGCTAGAAGATTTGGGGCCAGCTCAAGCTCCAGTGGGATTTACGATTGCTTTAGAATTTGAGGTTCAACATTGGGGAACCCAAGTCTTTTTGTGGATAACTCTTAGATAGGGATGGCATTCAGTTTATGGAGCAATTCTAAGGCTAGAGTTGGATTCGTGGGTGATCATTAGGGTTCTTTGTCGATTTTAGAGTATGAGATTAGGTTTCTAGAATGGGCTAGGAATATTCCTATGCTATATCCTTCAGATCATGACATGGTGTGTGTATTTATTAGAGGATTACCATTGACATTCTATTTAGAATTAGAGCATCTAATAGCAGTTGGGTCTTTCTTCTCTTAGGTTGTTGACCATTGTGGGCCATAGAGAGAGCATGTATTGGGACTTATAGAGGTGGTGGTAAGAGGCTATGTCATCAGCTTAGTGCTATTGGTATTCTATCTAGAAGTGAGTATCCTCCCGGTGGAGGTCAACTTCACTTATAGCCTATTGGTTTTACACAAGTAGCGTCTTAGGATATAGGTGGCTCTAGGTTAGTCGTGGTGATCATAGTGGCAAGAGTTCTCATCGGACCTTATGGGATATTCGATATGGATATTTAATCCATGAAGGCCATTCTTGATTATTAGGGGCAACATCTTGATGTATTATAGGAGATTTTTTTGGTTTTGGCGAGATTGGACATTAGTCTAGAGAGTGCCCCCGATCTAAGGTGGATTTATGCACCTAAGTGTCATTAACCATGCTTGTTTAACTTTGTTTTGAGGCCTTCTTGTGTGTCAAATGATGTAATCTTTGTATAAATGAGAATATAAGTGTTAAGTTATTTATTTTTAGTGTTTGAGGTGTGTTCATAATTATTTTGGAGTCAAAACACTAAGTTAAAGTTCAAGTGCAAAAACTAGTACTCTTAGCTTGAGCTATGCCCCTTTCTAGTTTGTTGTGTTGGGTTGGAGTGTGTTTTGATCTCTAAATTATGGTGTTTTATGTTATAGGTGGATTGGTTAGTTGATAAAGATGATAAATTGATGTTATACAAGCTGGAAATCAGAGGAAACACTATTACAAAGCTTGGAATGAGAGGACAAATGCACAGAGTGCAATGGAGCATAATCGGGAAAATTTGGACAGCATCCCACGCTACCTAGATGCCATATTAAGAGTATGGAAAGACCTTGATTGCAACTCAAGATGGCACAAAATACTGTGCCTCTACTATAGTGGCATGCCACAAACCCTAGTCCATGCAATAAGGGCGTGGCATACCCCTATGTTAAAAATAGAAAATCTTGTCCTAGTTTAAATAAGACACCTAATCATTGTTGTAGACATATTGGAAGAAACGAGGTATTGGAGACACGACTGATATGGCTAAAAATAGGTTTTATATCTCTTTACTTTAGTTTGTTTATTGATTTTAACATGGATTCATCTATGGTGATTATGTGTATGTCAAAGAGCGGAAAAATACTCTTTTTCGGGGTTAAGGCCAAGAAGATGATTATTCTTATTTTTTATTGTCTTGGTTTTCATTATTTATCATTGCTAGTTGTTTATTTATCCTTTTTAACTATTTTATGGATTCACTCCCTTAGAATATATGCTTAACTCTATTGTAAACCCAGCAGGAGGAAGGACATAGTAGAACGTGGGATAGATAGAATAGGATCATAATCTCAATTGAATGATGTTATGATTTGTATTTAGGATGGGAATAAACTTAAATGCCATATTTGGTTCAATTATGAGATAGAATATGAATGCATTTAACATATTTCTTGCATATCTGCTCAATATTGTAGTTGTGGGGCTAAGTTAGACAATTGATTAGAGGTTCGGAAGGCCTGTAAACCAACAACAACAACAATTAATTTAACCAATAAAGTTCTATAGCGTAGTATGATTGTTTGTAGTGCCTTAATCCGGGGTTTCTCCCTATTGTTTTTTCAAAGCCTTTAAGTTACCGCATTATTCAAATTTACTTTCAATTTATTACTCTCAAACTGTTGTGGTTATGCTTGCACTCGTAGAATCTTAATAGTTGAATTAAAACTAGGCAGTTGCTTAACACCAGTCCCCATGGGATCGATACATAGATTTTTATTAGGCCACTATATTACTTTGGTGGACCATGTACACTTGCATGTGAGCTTGGGCACAATAAATTTTTGGAACCATTGTTTTGGACTTGTGAAATTGGCAACTACTTTAGTTTAGTTTTGCTTATTGCATTCTTAAGTGCTATTCACTTGATCTTAGTTTCTTAATTTACAGGCATGGGTTTAATAACCTAATAAACATGAAAGGTATACGAAGTTGGTTGAAACATACCTCAAACATGAGCAATGCTTACACCAACAAAGGAGAGAAGCAATACTTCTCTACAGAATCCTTCAAATTCAAGAAGAGGAAGATCATACTACAACTATGGCTGAAGATCCACTAGTCCACAGGACAGTTCATCAAGTGGAAATCTCACTTACGACTAATGTTTCTCCAGCATTCGAAGACCCGCTGAAGGAGGTAGACTTGAGTTGAAGTAATACATGGTGCAAATTTTGTACAGTTGGAGTAGTTCACTAGTTTGTCACATAAAGATCCACAAGTTCACCTGCAGAATTTCCTAGAGATCAATGACATGTGCATACCTATGGGGGTATCCACTAATTATATGAGTCTAACGCTCTTCCTCTTTTCACTTTTGGGGGAAGAAAAGAAGTGGTTGAATGATAAATCGATAGGTTTTATCACTACATAGGATGACTTAGTCCTAAAATTCCTTATTTATTTCCTTTTATTCGGCAAGACTGCAAAATTATGCAGTGATATTTTGAGCTTCAAGCAGAAGTCGGATGAGAACCTATACTATGCTTGAGAGAGATGCTAGTTTCTTCATTGGGACTTCCCATATCATCAATAGTCCAGTAAGGTATTAGCTCACAACTTTGTTGAATCTCTTCGGCATAACACAAAAATTTTGCTAGATTCAGTTGCAGGTGGTCAGGCTTTGGAAAAGACTTATAATGAGCTCTATACCTTGTTAAACTGCATTACTTAAGAAAATCTTGAATGGCATGGTGACATGTCTAGGATCTCAGTGAAAAGGGCTGCAGGCATGATTGAAGTTGACGGTATCGCAGCCTTAGCCACCTAATTGTCAACTATGTAGAATAAGATGATGAATTAATTCAACAAATTAGGTATGAACCAATTCCTGGCTCAAATGAATATAGTGCAGTATACCCCAGGTTGGTATGATATTTTAGGTAGTAGTGGCTACTCTGCATACTTGTGTGGTGCAAATCCTGAATCTATGAACTTTGTCGGCAATGAACACAAGCGAATGGATACGAATGCCTACAACCAAAAGTGGTAGACTTATCCAAACTATGCATGGGGCAATAATTAGAAACAATAGTTCCAGCAACAACACAACACACAGGTCAATAACATTAAGGAAACTTTGAAGAAGATATTAGCTAAGCAAGAATAGATGGCTGTTGAGATAAAAAATTAGCAAGTAGAATTGAAGCAGCTAGAGAAATAGTTGGGGAATGCCCAGGGAAAAAATACCAAGCCTCAAGATGGTTGATCAAGTGATAATGAACCTCTAAAGTAAGTTATTGTAATCTCTTTGAGGAGTGGTAAGGATAGTAATGATAGGCCTCCAAGGAAAAATAAGAAGGTAGATTCAAAGTTGGTTCCTCAATAAGTTGAAAAGAAAGATGTTGAAAATTTGGGGAAGTTTGAGTGCCCTAGTGAAAAGGCTACTGAGAAAGTACAGGAAAGACCCCCACCATTATTCCCACAGAGGCTAAAAAAGTCCAATGTTGATATTTGTTTCAAGAAGTTCTTTGGCACATTTAGAGAACTTAACATTAACCTTCCTCTTTTAGATTCTTTGCAGGGAATGCCCAAGTATGCCAAGTACTTGAAGGACATGGTGACTAACAAGGTTTAGCTGTAAGATACTAAGATAGTAACACTGACAGAGTACAACTCTGTGGTTATGAAAATGATTCACAAGAAACTAAAGGACCTAGGGAGTTTCACCCTCCCCGTATAAATTAGTGACAATAAAGTGGTCCATGGCTTGAGTGATTTGGAGGAATATAAATTTGATGCCCTTATCACTATTCAACACTCCTGGGTTAGGGAAGTCGAGACCGTGCCTTAGTGCTTTATATAGCAGACAGAACCCAAGTCTGTCACAAAAGAATTATTGAGGACATGCTCATAAAGGTTGGTAAGTTTTTTATCCCTACTGACTTATTGTTTTGGATTATAACATAGATGATGGGGTACCAATTATTCTGGGACGTCCATATTTAGCAACGGGAGGAGCATTGATAAATGTGAGAGAGGGCACTCTCAAAATAAGATTAGATGACCAAGAGGTGGTATTCAAAGTATTTTAAACCCTCAATCAACCTTTCCACTATAAAGATTTATGTCTAATTACTGTGATGGAAGTGGATAAGTATTGGGTGAGTGAGTAGAAATCACCAAAGACCTCTTCGAACTATCTTATTGAGTTGCCTAAGCCACCTTCTAATCCCAAAGGAGTGATGATTGAGTAGTCTAAAAAGGATATTTCTGAAAAAGATATTTACCTTAACAGTTTACCCTCTAGAGGTCAAAAAAGAGTAAGAAAATAACCTCTGAGTAGAAGAAAGGGGATAAAGGAATGTGGCTAAGTTGTAGTGATGTGGGTTATGCCACGACACTAAATTAGGTACTTCTTGGGAGGAAATCCAAGTTAATATAGGTATTTTTTGTCATAATGTTAGTTTTTACTTCATTTTTTTTTTATTGAGTCACAGGTTGATGGAAAGTCTGAGTAGTAGAGACCGGAGCTAAGGATCATTGCAAAGACTATGTATGAGGTCCCTAGACCCTCTTGATGTTACAAGATGCTACTAGCTAGGACTAGAGACCTCAGAGAGTATTTATATCCTTACTTTTGAGTATATTTTGGGGGAAAAGTAAATTTGTAAGTGTGGGGTGGGGAAATTCCCATGGTTTTGCGTGAAGTGATGCTCTAGGGTATTAATTCTTAGTTGTTTTTATAGTTTTTGAGTAAATTTGAAAAAATTCAACAAGTTATTTTCTTTTTAGATTTTTTTGTTTAGGAGTTGTAGGTGTTAGTATAGTAGGTTTATACTTCACCACCCCATTGTTGTTCTTTTTGGTTCTGTTTCACATGGGTGCCCTTTGAACCCTGTATCTCTTTTTCTTTTTAGGAGTAAATTTCAAAAACAAATTATGTTAGGAATGAGTGAGATAATCTTGTTGGTTTTATGTGTGATTATATGATGTAAGTGGATTTAAATGTAACATTGTTAGCTTGATGTTGAATTCATAAAATTTTTTGGTTGAGAGTCTATGGCGATCCTATTTGATTTGAGCATGTGCCATGTGTGAGTGAGGTTGTTCTGTATTCCTTGTTGCATTTGATGTCTAGAACTTTCCTGGTGTGTGTGAAAAATAAAATAAAGAGTATGGGTTTAGGAGATGATATAGGCATTTTGTTGATAACCATAGTTTATACCTTCTTTTATCTGCCATTGTGCATAATCTTAGTTACCTCCGTTGAGCCTTTAGCCTATGTTCTTTGGTAGCCTCATATGTATCCGGTTCACCTTCTTTGATTAACTTTAATTTGATCCAATGCTTCTAACTGCTTTAGTTGAAAATTAACGAGGTTAAGGAGTAAAGAAAAATAAAAAGAAAAAAGGTGAAAGTGAATCCCCAAGATATTAGGTATTGGTGTTGAAACTGTGATAAGTTATGATGGGGAGTTGTGTAATCAAAATAAAGAAAAATATGTAAAAATCTAAGCATGTGTGATAGATCATACTCCCTACTATGTATTTGTTAATGACCTTAAATATATGGGGCAAAAAAAGAGATGTGTGTAAATGGATATGGTGGAAATTGATTGTTAATAGAGAGACCTTAATGTGTAATGTCTGTATTAAAGATCTTAGTGAAGATAGTCACTATTCATCGCCAAAATAATTCCTATCAGTCCCTTAGCTGACATTACAACCCTTAAAGACCTATTTGATCCTAAGCCTTAACATCCAGATATTAGTAGAGTACTACACTAAGGGCAAGCCTATGGGTCATCTTATGTAACCTGTGAATTCTTTGTGAGAGTGAGCTTAATTAGATTCTTATACCCATTCTTGTGATAATTGCATCTCTGTGAGTAATTATGGGTCACTTTCTTGTGGTAAGGGAACATTTTTGACGATGGTAGGGTGACTTGTCTGATCTTTGTTATTAAGTAGTATTCATGAGTTTGACAACTTGGTAAGTCAGTTCTTGAGGTTAGGATATTTTGAATTAGTATTCTTAAGGTCTCAATTGTATATAACATGTTGATGAGCTAAAATTGGTATCTGTATAGTCATTGTAGTACTTGCTTGAGTTTCTTGCTTATAGTAATAATGTTGAAGTATTCCTTGATATGATTCTTAAGTGAAGAGTTGTTCAAGGAAGAACAAGGTTTTTAAGCGTGGGTTGGTGATCTTAGGTGGATTTATGCACTTAAGTGTCATTATCCATGCTTATTTTATTTTGTTTAGAGGGATTCTTATGTGCGGAATTATGTAGTCCTTGTATAAATAAGAATATAGGTGTTAAGTTATGTATTTTCCGTATTTAAAGTGTGTTCATAATGATTTTGGAGTAAAAACACTAAGTGAAAACTTGTACTCTTAGCTTGAGTTGTGTCCCTTTCAAGTTCATCATGTTGGGTTTGAGTGTGTTTTGTGCGTTAAATTATGGTGTTTGATGTTGTAGGAGGATTGGTGAGTTGATAAATATGATAAATCTCAATTACACAAGATGGAAATATATAGGAAACACCATCACAAAGCTTGGAATGAGAGGACAAACGCATAGAGTGCAATGGAATAAAATCTGAAAAGTTTTGACACATTGGTGTGTTGCACTGCCTAGATATTGTGTTAAGGGACTGGAATTCCCTTGGTTGCAACTCAATATTGCACAAAATAGTGTGCCTCCATGATAGTGGTATTCCATGGACCCTAGTCCATGCCATAAGGGCGTGTCACACCCCAACATCAAATCTTGTCCCACTAATCTAGTATAAATAAGACACTTAATCATTGTTGTTGACACCTTATATGACCTTATGGATTGGATACACGATTTAGAATGCTGAAAATTGGGTTTTTTCAAATTTATTTTAGTTTGTTTATGGATTTTAACAAGGATTCATCTATTGTGATTACGTGTATGTCCATGAGTGGATAAACGCCCTTTTCTGGAGTTAAGGCCAAGTACATGATTACTTTTGTTGTGTATTAACTTTAGTTTTGGTTATTTATCATTGTCATCACTATTTTAATGATTTGCAACCCTTAGAATACATGCTTAACTCTATTGTGAACCTGAAAGGAGGAACGACAGGTAGAATGTGGGATAGATAGAATAGGATCATGATATCAATTGAATGATGTTATGATTTTTATTTAAGATAGAAATATACTTAAATTCCCTATTTAGTTCAATTGCAGGATAGAATATGAATGCATTAAACTTAGTTATCACATCTCTGCTCCATGATGTAGTTGTGGGGCTATGTTAGATAACTGATTAGAGGTTTAGAAGGCCATAGTCATAATATTTACCCCATGAACCAACAACCATAAGAATTAACCTAACCAATGAAGTTCTATAGCTTAGTATGATAGTTCATAGTGCCTTAACCATTGTTCAAAACCTTTAAGGTACTGCATTATTAAAGTTTACTTTTAATTTATAACTCTCAAACTCTTTTGGTTATACTTGCACTTGTAGAATCTTAATAGTTGAACTAGAATTAGGTAGTTGCTTAACACTAGTCCATGTGGGATCGATACTTGACTTTTCATAAGGTCACTATATTACTTGGGTGGACCACTACACTTGCATATCCACTTTGGCATAAAAACCCCAGATATAAGTCGGTTGTTCAGATAGAGTTAACATATATTTCTCACCAGCCTATAGTAACTAAGGTATGTTATGATCGTGTAAAATATGGTAATTTAAGTAGGGAGTTCCCTCAGCATCAGTTGGTCAACCAGTTGGGGTTAGCTTATATTTTGTGTTAGGTTAGGGCTTTAGGGGTTTGCTACAACTGTAGAGAGATCAATCACTTGTCTAGAGAGTGACCTGGCATGAGATTATTAGACATTCAACACTCTTAGATACGTCTCGTTGTGTTGTTTCACCGTTTATTAGAGGCAATGTGCTTAATGCCTCAGTTGATGATTTAGGTGCTTAGTCCGTGTTTGGACCCATTCAAATTTGTTGTCCCATGAGCCTGTTAGGCATTTGAACTTGGATTCCACCATTATTGGTGTGCTTTTATTTCCTACCTTTACCTATTTATTTGTTTGTAGTGGGGTTCTCGTACCCATCAATGATTATATGCCTTGGTACGTCGATATTGGTTGTTGTGTACCTTTATATAGACTTCATGATTATATGACCACCCCATAGGTGATTTTTTTAGTAGTGGATCGAGTAGATCTATATTGATATTTTCTTCCTATGGATGTAACATTTGAGTTTGAGTCCCATTTACCTTGGCTTATTGGCCATAATATGGCGCTAGAGTGGTACTTTCTATTGATTATTGTTTTGGTACAACCTATATCCTTATACTGATATTTTTGTTGTCATTTTTTGATAAAATTGATCCTCGCTTGATAAATGTATAGACTAGTATTATCTAGTTAGAATTTCTTTCCTCGTGATTTCTTTTATTCATTCACTTTGGCAGCTAGTTTGGTTTGATGATTTTCTCCACTATAGCTAGGTAAGGCTGGTCTTTTTCCTCTTTTTTTTGTTGCGCTAGATTAGTTGTAGACTGGACTATGGTATGAAGGCAAGTTGCCTTTCCATGGCCCTATTGTAGTTTTAGAGTTGCTAATTAGGTTGTGTAGACTATTTCTAAAATTGACTAGTTTGGGTTCCTGATGTTCTATGGTTTCATAGCACTTTTGGTACTTAAAACAATGAAAATATGCAAGTTACTTAGATATTTTTGTTATCTATAATGTGTTTTGTGTTGTGTTTTGCAGAAAATCAGGTGTTGGAGCTAGTATGGAGAAAATGAGTGAAAGTTAAAGTTTTGAACCACCTATGTAGGAACCTACGACCCCTATGTACTACCGATTGGGCGTAGAGAAGCTGAGAAACAGATAATCAGAAGCAAAAAAAGTTAACCCTACCACCTACGGTCCGTACGTGCTAGAAGCTCTCTCAAAAGATCAAAATTCTAGAGAGTATTCAGAAGATTTTGAGGCCTGGAACCTACGTGAGACCACCTACGGTCCGTAGGTGTCCTAGTAAGTGGCCACTGACCTCAATTTTCCTCTTTTGCTTAGGAGTTGTTTCTTGGGGTTTTGTTCTTCTCTATATATACCCTTTTGACGTTTTTTTGTTAGGTTACTCATTCTTAATACTTGCAAAAATATATTTTATTTTAGGATTTGATTTTGATCTTTGGATTGTATTGTTCTTTATTTTGGTTGATTATTCAATTCGAGACTTTGGGTTTTATTTTTTATTCTTGTGATATTGGTTTACTGATTTCAATTATGAATTACATTGATTGTTTCACAATGATGAGTGACTAATTCCCTTAGCTAGGGTTGTGGCAACCCTGAATGATTGACAAAGTAGGGGAAGTGCAACATTGTTCTGAACTGATATTCTTGCATGTATTGTGGTTTTCTTTAGTTTAATAGACGTTAGGATCCTACCTTATATTCACTACTTACTTCACAAGAGGTGTAAAGATTAGGAAAAGATGATCATAACAGTAATTTGAAGATTAATCGTCGATATAATCTAATCATCCTCATCTACTTAAGATAATTATCTTTCACCTAATAACTTGAGACTCAAAAGGTAATAGTTAATCTAGGATCTAGGATAAGGGTTAGTAAGGATACATCCTAAGATTTAAAAGGTAAATGGTGAAATCCTGAAATGAGTGCATAGGACAGTTGATGCTACATAACTTATCAGATTCTATATGCAAGGTATTGAGTTAGTTCAACTAAGAACAATAAACCTACGAAGTTCAGAAGCCAGGGGGAACACAGTCCTAGTGTTCATTTCTGATTGATTACAACCAAAACACTTACAACTTGTTACTTTTAATAGATTACTACTACAATCCCCTCTTACATTTACTTTTCCATACTGCATATTGACTTCAGCAAACTAGAGAGATAATTCACATACTCCCTGTGGGTTCGACCTAACCTGAGTTGGATTACTATATTTTTCATTGACCGATTTAGATTTTTTTTTTCAGCTATAGCTTTGGGCAATATCAAAATTTTGGCACCTTTGCCAGGGAATTACGGTGATTGTTAATGGAAGTTGTTTAAGTTTTTGGATTTTTGTTTTCTATTTTTAGTTGGGTGTATGCCAGTGTATGTCTAACACTAGGAGCCAAGTCAATCCTTTAATCCCACTACATCCTAACTTAGAGAGAATTCTACAACTAAATCGTACGATGACAGAACATGTACGTGAATGCCATCTTGAGCGGGTTCGAGATAATCCTAATGTTATGCCTCCTCCTCCAGAGAATGTTGAAAACATTGTTGATCAAAGAACTAAGAAGTTATTAGAAGAAGATGCTAACCAAAAAAGGGAAGCACATACTCAGGAGGTAGAGCTAGCAAGGCAGAGACAAAGAACAGATCATCGAGCATCACTCGACAAAAATTGAGATAGAGCTTGAGGTGGTAGAGCTCAAGTAATCACAGCCTACAAATACCTACAACCATATGATGATATAGGGGAGGATATGGGTTACGTTGAGCCTGCTGAGACATGAACCATCATTCCTCCTGCTTTGCCACTGGGCATGAAGTTTGACATTTCAAGTGCTATGATCCAGCTCTAGAATCTGAAAGGTTTGTTGCAGGCTTGGCTATGAATGATGCAAACATGTATTTTTCAAACTTTATTGGGATCTGCACTTTATACACAGTCCCTAGGGTAGATCAGGAAGTGCTCAAACTTAGGTTGTTCCCTTTTTCATTGATTGGCGAAGCTTCATTGTGGCTTGGGGAACTTTCTCGAGGATTAAATACTACTTAAAATGAGTTGTGTAGGCCATTTTTGAATAGTTTCTTCCCTCTAGACAGAATGTTACAAATTGAAAGATGAGATATATAAATTCAGGCTACTGCATTCTGAGTTGATGCACGAAGCATGCTTTTTATTTAAGAATAAGTTAAGCATGGTACCCAATCATTGTATTTCAAGGACAAATTTGATTGAGATATTTTATTGAGCCCTGCTATTAGTTTCTAATCTATAGTAGATACTATCATTGGTGGAGCATCAGATATCTTAGATTAGATGTCTTACCAATCATGGATGGAACACTCGAGAGACAGACAGAGGTACTAACACTTATGCCATTGGGGTTTCCAGCGAGCATAGAATGGTAGATGATTCTGTATCCGGATCCTAACAAAGTAGTTTGCAATAATGAAAGCTGAGAAGGTAAATGCAGTAGGTTCTTAGGGTAAGGCCTCTGAATATTATGATTCTAATTCAGAAGAAGAGGCAAAGTACCTAGATTGCGAGTTGGTGGGTTTCCGAACCAAGGGCCAAGGGCCTAACCAAGACTTTTGGAACTCTAGAAAAGGGAACCAAGGTCGAAACTATTATGGAGATAGGTTTAGAGTTCGGAGTAAAGAGTGTGATGGTGATTGGAGAAGAAAGGATGACTACAAAGAGAAGGGGGATCGGTATGTTCCAACAGGAAGACATGATATTGAGTTGAGGATGGAGGCTATGTTGTCCAAGCTTGTTAAGGGTCAGGAAAGTGAAGAAACTTACCTTAACGAGATCAGGGAAGATATCTCAATATTGACCCAAAAGGTGGAATTGCATACTACGGTAAAGTAATTAGAGTAACAACTTGGGTAAATGTCGACAACTTTGAATCAGAGGCAGTCGGTCACCCTTCCAAGTAATATAGTTCAGAATCCTAAAAACGATGGTCATTGCATAGCCAACACCATCAGAGTGGTAAGACTACTATTGATCCCCCTTTATGTCATAACCCGATTCACAGGTCATGATGGCACCCAATAAAACCCATACATAGGTAAGCCAACACCGTAACCTGAAGCTAAGACAATGGGTTAGCTCGGTAGAAATTCCCAACATAGGACAACATAAACAACCACAATATAACCAAAAGTATTCCACTAAAATAAGACAATCAAATAAAAATACCACTTCCACGACCTGGTAATATCAGTACAAAAACATCTAAGTATAATAATAGGAAATACAACCCAGAAGTCTAAAATAGTTAATACATTCGCTCAAATACAAAAGACTGAATAAAGATAGAGAAAAATAGGCAACTCAAAAATCCAAGAGCTCACCCTATCTCTGGAAGAGCAACACTGCATAATCATGACTCAGAGGTAGCAACTAGTACTCTAGTTTGCACCAAAAAGGTATAGAAGTGTAGTATGAGTACCAAAACAATGGGTACTTAGTAGGCATCATCGGCCGACTGAGCTAAATTATGATATAAAGATGATATAAAGCAAGACAATTTCTCTAAGTAATGGTACAAAATTGAACCTGAATAATCTTCATCATCACTGTATAAAATAAATGATCAACTAAAACAATAATACGACATCCCATTTAAATACACGCGAGTATCGTCACATAAAATGGGTAATCGATCTAGAAAAATAAAGGGACACTAACGCAATCATAACCACATAAATACCAAGCTAATACACGTATATCCATTAGAGAATTAAGTAAAAGAACTCATCACGACGTCCCATACCACCGAGGAGTACACCCAAAACAACATAAGGTAAAAAGACCATCACAACAACCCATACATTTGGAGAGTTCATCAAATATCAAATTACGAACGTATATAGATATATAACCAACTTCTCATTATCCATGGTTCCCCACATTTCAGACAAACGGCCATTTGCCAACATTCATAATCCTAATCAACTGCAACAATGGAATAACATTTACCAAAGTACTCATAACCATAATCATATCACCATTTAGGAATCCATCTCATCGATATACTTCAATTTATGCACTACTTGTTAACTAATCAATACTCATTGTTAACTTCTAATTTACTAGTCATCAAAGGACCTCTAGTTATTCGCCTATCCAATTCTTCAGATAATCCTTATTCATGGAATAGTAACTGACCATTATTCACGAAATAACCAACGGTCACCATCTAGTACAGATTCACTACTAGACCATAAGCGCATCTTAAGAATAACCATTTATAATCATCATAATAGCACTATTCACCATCTAACAAAGGGCCGATAATTATCATTATACTCTTATATATATATATATATCCAACCATTAACCTCTTTTAGTATCTAGCATTATTATTATACAAATCCTCAATTAATGGCTAAACAGTATCATAACTCAGTCATCAATATCATTCATTATCACCCATGCTAATCTATCATCGACATTAGCCACGTAACAACCACAATTGCTAGTTACTACATTTCATTGAAAGAAGGTTCACTAACTAGAATTGTAGACTTAAAGCCATCGAGTAAAATAGTCACCTAGTAGTAAACTAGTCACCACATAACTCACTAAGAAAGCAATATACCTTAATCAATTCATTATTGTAATACTATCAAAGATCACTAGGTGAATCCTCAAATGACACACCATATTTCATTACCAACTTGTCACAATTCATTATTCGACATATACAACTTCTACTCACTATCCAACTCTAGCAAGAACTATACCGCTTAACAAGTTCTTAGTATTCTAGAATCATAACCAGCATCCCAAGAATTACGTCATACCTTCAAAACACATTCAGACTTAATCATACAAAAAGATCATCACATATAACATAGACATACATACATATGTATATATATAAACACACACATTCTTACCATACATAACATCATTATAACCTCCAGACTTAGCGGGCATCATCATAACATCAATATATCCTTCGAACTTACCAGACATCATCATGTCTTTAATATATCGCCCGAAATCACCAGGCATCATCATAACATCAATATATCCTCCAAAATCACCAGGCATCATCATAACATAAATATATCCTCTGGAATCACCGAGTATCATCATAAAATAAATATATCCTCCAAACTTATTGGACATCATCATAACACCAATATATCATCCAAAATCACAAGGCATCATCATATTATAAATATATATATATATATATATATATAAGTCAATCCAATTAATAGTAAATTTAAGTCCCATGAGGGATAGGGTGAAGGAGTAGTAAGGAAAGACTTGCCATCGTACTTCATCATTCATTATCAACAAAAAAATATTACAAGGATCATGTATAAGTATATTCGTATGATATGAACAAACATTTTACCGGGCTTAACATAATCATTAATAGTATCTAGGTCGCTAATGAAACTACATAGTCAAAACTTAAGGCAGGTCAAGTTCAACTTCTAATAACCCAAATTCCTCTTCAAGTCTAAATTCTACCCTAGACTAAGCTACACCATCTAAGTAATGTCTTAGAGGTTTGTCATTCCATATTATTTCTATGCTATAATTCTTCCTCAAGTAATACTTTTAATTCATCAAGGCTACTAGGTCCATTCCCACTACTATTCACAACAAAGATCAAGTTACTATTCAATATGAAGCATTCTTATGCTATTCATGAGATAACCAGTCCAACAAACAAAGGTTCTAGACTATAAGTCAAACATCATATTTTATGGGTTCAATAGCCTAAGTGGCTCAACTAACCCCAAACACTACTACCTACCACTTCAAATCCTAAAAACATGCCCAATCTTATCAACATATCAAATTCATATTATAATAAAGCTCAATCTAACAATAAGTAAGCCTAACCTACCTTAAACCCAAATATAGCTCACGAACTAATAGTCTTCGCTTTTATTTTCCTCAAAGCTTTATTAAAAAGCCAAGCTATCAAAAACACAATCTATGCATTATTGCAAGAATATCAATGCCCATATGGAACCATTGTGCTTCAGGTCCAAAACGACACTAAAAACTACCAAGTAGGTCCCACTTACATAAAATGAGTTTTCTAAGAAAAACAAAATGTTCAAATACCACTAGGGAGCTATATCCCTCAAGAAATAGGTGCAAATTAATCATATTTTGGCTAAAATCAAGCCATTAACCATTTGGGGTTTTGTATCAAATAATCAAGAATTCAACCCTACAAATGACGGATTCATACCTTAGATTTGATGTTAATCACGAATATGCAAGTTATTCAAGTTCCCAATCAACACACAAGACTCAATTTGGGGGCTACACACTATTAGGGTTTATGGGACTCAAGACAATGTAGAAATGATTAATTTTCAGAAAAAAAGCATTTAAACAACCCTTCACAAGCCCTCAAATTAAGCGATCACTAACTCACGCGTACTGCGATCGCGACATCGTGATCGCTATAATGCCTCTGTGATCTCGGTACTTTGGCTGCACTAGAGTCTAATATGAGCAAACAAAATATGTAACCATACTAATTTTGAAATTTCAGATGCATTGACAAAGTTGAATTTTTCATCTGAGGTTGTTTTGACCAACTATGGGCCCCACATCGAAATTTCAAATTATCAACTCTCTAACCAATAGGTCAATATAAGTTTGGGTGCAGCGGGACCCAAACTAAAGTTCTACCCAATCTAAAATTGACATTCCAAAGCTGTTAGCACAGGCAAAATTTGAATTTGATATCATTTTATAAAAGTTTTTGCTTAGTGGCCATTTGGATTCAACGAAGACTTCTAAACAGGGAAATAGTTCTAAAGACCAAACGAGCTGCCCGGTAACCAAACAATCAGTCCAGAATGTCATAGATGAATTAGGGAAGCTATGGAAAAGCTCTAATGGCAAAAATAAAAGGAATCAAGAGAAATAACATGAAGGGTCATTATAATATCTACTACTAAGGAACTTTTGTCCCCGAAAGTTAAAGATGAAGAAAAAAATATCTGAAGTCTCAAATAGGTAAGGATACTGGGCCCGAATCTCACTCTCAATCACCTAAGTGGCCTCCTTCACTAGGCAATGATTCCACTGAACCTTAACTACTAGAATCTCCATAGTAGGAAGCTACCTCACATGCTAGCAAAAATAAGCACGGGTTCTTCTAAAAAGGTTAACTGCTCATTTTACTGGAACGAGTCTCATCTAAGCACATGAGATGAATCAGGAATATACTTTTGCAACATTAAGACATGAAAAATTGGATGAACTGCAGCAAAATTTGGAGGCAAGGCTAACTCATAGGACACCTTGCCAACTGCACAAAGAATCTCGAAAGAACCAATATATCGAGGGATGAGCTTACCCATCCTTCTAAAATTTATCATATCTGTCATAGACGAAACACAATAGAACACATAATCAACAAATTTGAATCTCAAAGAACAGAGACTATGGTTAACATAGTCCTTTTTTTTCTTTAGGATTCTCTCAGCCTATTTTGAATCACTCTGACTCTATCCAATGAGTCCAGAAGAAAATCCGTACCTCGAGGTCTCACCTCAAAGGTTTTAAACCATCCTATTGAAGAACAACATCTCCTACCATACAAAGCATCATAAGGAACAATCTTAATACTTGAATAACAGCTATTATTGTATGCGAACTCTGCCAATGCTAAGTGTTGATCCCACTATTCTCAAAAATCCATAACATTGGCTTGGAGAATATCCTCAAGCACCTGAATAGTCTGCTCAAATTGACCATCCACTAGCGGATGAAAAACGATAACTAAATCCACTTGAGTACCTAACTCCTTCGGGAATACTCTTTAAAATAGCAATGTAAATATAGAACCACAGTTTGATATGATATAAATTCACACTACATGCAAATGAACTATCTCTCGCACATAAATATGGGCTAATCTTTCAGCACTAATGTAATCTAAATAGGAATGAAATGTGCTGACTTGGTCAAACGATCAACAATAACCCAAATACCGTCAATACCACAAAATGTATGAGGAAAACCACTAATGAAGTCCATAGTAATCTGTTCCCATTTCTACTTGGGAATGGGCAACCTTTAAGTCAATTCTCCTGGATACTGATGCTCAGCCTTAACATGATGACACAATAGGCAACGAACCACAACGTCTGCTATATCTCTCTTTATGTCATCCCATAAGTAATGCTATCTCTAATCTCTATACATCTTAGTCGTATTGGGATGAATAAAATATCTAGAGCTATGAGCCTCATAAAGAATTGAATGAATCAAGTCATCAAGCCGAAACACAAATGCGACCTTAAAAGCTCAAAATACCCTCGGAGTCAATGGTGTGCCTTCAAGACTCACCACTTACTACCTGATCATGGAGGAAGCAAAACTTGCTATTCTCATACTAACAATCATGAATCTATTCAAATAAGGAGGAACTCTTGTCCACTCAACCCAAAATCCTCGCAGGATCTAAAATATCAAGGCGCACCATCAAATTGGCTAAGGACTGAATGTCCCATGCCGTAGGCCTCTGAGAAACTGATATGCATGCCAAGCTACCCATACTCAATGCCTTGCGACTCTAGGCATTATCTACCATGTTTTCCTTACCCAGACGATACAAGATGGAAATATCATAGTCCTATTTAAAATCCATCCATCTACACTGGCGAGCATTAACATCTTGCTGGGTCATAAAATATTGAAGGCTGCGGTGATTGGGAAAAATCACACAATGCACTTCATACAAATAATGCCTCCAAATCATGAGTGGGGTAGTTATGCTCATGCACTTTATGCTATCTAGAAGAATAAGAAATGACACGACCCTGCTACATCAAAACACAACCAAGACAAACACTCAAAGCAACACAAAACACGGTGAATTCCTCAACCTCAGCAGGAAGAGCTTACACTGGAACTGAAGTAAGACAATCCTTGAGCTTTCCAAAGCTCAACTCATACTCCTCAGGCCATAAAAAAGGAACTTCCTTCTGAGTCAACCTACTCATAGAGGCTGAAATAATAGTGAATATCTCAACAAAGCACCTGTAATAACCAACCAAACTAATAAAACTATGAACCTTAGTAGGAGACGTAGGCCAAGCCCAATAATGAATCATAGAAATCTTAGCTGAGTCCACCATAATACTTACTTTTTATACCACATGACCAAGGAATGACACCGATATAAGCAAAAACTCAAACTTAGAGAGCTAGGCAAAAAACACATAATCTCATAAGGTCTGGAGAATGATCCTCAAATATCGTGTATGCTCCTCACTACTTCTCAAATACACAAGAATGTCATCAATAAATACATTAATAAAGGAGTCTAGACAGGGTTTGAACACATAGTTCATCAACTTCATTAACACTATTGGGGCATTAGCAAGCCTTAAAGACATCACTAAAAACTTATAATAACCATAACAGGTCCTGAAAGATGTCTTCAGGATATCCACAGCCCAAATCCTCAGCTGATGATAATCAAACCTCAAATCAATATTAGAAAACACGGATGCATCCTAAAACTGGTCGAACAAATTATCGATGTGAGGCATAGGATAATGGTTCTTCACTGTCACCTTATGAAGCTGCCTATAATCAATACATAAACACATATAGCTATTTTTCTTCTTCACAAACAATACAGGACCTTCCAACGGGGATACACTCGGTCTAATAAAATCCTTACCAAGAAAATCCTAAAGCTGAGAATTAAGATCCTTAAGCTTAGCAGGAGTCATCCAGTAAGGTTCTATAGAAATAGGTCGGGTTCAAGGCTCAAGGTCAATAAAAAACTCAATCTCATAATCTAGGGGAATACCAGGTAGGTTTGTAGGGAACACATCCAAAAACTCACAAACAATAGGAACAAAGTCAAGCGCTGAACTCTCTACACAAGTATCACAAATATAAGCGAGATAAGAGTCGCAACTTCTCAATAAAAGTCTCCTAGCACAAACAAAGAAATAATCCCTATTGTCTCATGACTAATAGCTCCTTACCATATGATTGGGGGCATGCCAGGCATAGCTAACGTAATGGTCTTAGCAAGACAATCCATAACCACGTGATAGCAGGATAACCAGTTTATGCCCAAAATCACATCAAAATCTAGTATATAACACCAATTATAGAGTCGTCATCTATAGTACCCCAGTCCAGAGCCAACCTACTCATATCTCGGTGGAGCCTATTAATAAGGTAAAACCAAGGGTGTGTGTTGAGGGTCTATGAACTATTTATGAGTGATAAATATTTGTGATAAAGACTGGCCAGCCCAAGTGGACTATTTAGAAGAAGAGAGGGATTTAATTATTTGGATTAGCTAGAGAATAACTTTTGCAGGCTATGTTTAAAAGGTGTCAGTTGGGGGTAGATGACTAGACCCTAGGGTTTATACACCTAGGCATTAGTGCATGAGTTCTATGCTTCCTATGTTGCGATAATATATTTGACCACTCCTAGATGAAATAGGGATATAGAGCATCCAAAATTAGAGAAGACACTAGTGAGAGGGGTCATGGTTGATATTTTAGCAGTGACCATTTGTCGAGTTCTATTTAGACCTAATTATATAGATCCCGTGTCTACAACAGAGTGTGATCACCAATTGAAATTGATGCATGACAGATACGTTATGCAAGCTACTAGCATAGGAGTGGGATGGTAGGTTTGGCAAGAGGTATCACAAATTATATTTCACCTCTTGGTGTGGATGCCCTATGGGTCGAGGGACAAGGTGTGATTAAAAAGGCAATACTAAATTTTGTCATAAGGTTTTGGTAGTTGGTAGTGCATTATCATCTTATGTCCGACTATAATAGAAAACTTACTTACATTGGATGGTTCCACACTGATTGCGAGCGTGATGGCTGGTTATGATATTGATTTTACAACAATTATTAGATATGAGCTTCATGGGAGGGTAGTTGGTGGTATGAAAAATATTGCCCTTTCCTTTCCTTGTAAGTATTATATGATAAGGTCGGTGTTCCTATGGTTCCAGGTGTCGACTGTAGAGTTGAGACGACGAATATAGCCCAAACGAGTATGATCAAGGATCTAACAAATAAGGTTCTTTCCCAGAGATCTTGTACATCTTGAATAGTGATTCTAGCCCAGTCTAAGGGCCCATCAGTTCCTGTAGAGTCAAGGGACAAACCATATTTCCATGGTCAATATAAGAATAATAGAAAAAAAATGGATATATAGAAATATACAAGGCCAAGAAATGAATATACAATCTGACAAATTACGAAAGGGATATACGATAATACCATAGCTATATATAGCTAGAAATACATATATATAGATATAAGGTTAGATCAAAGAATAACCTAGATCATTATATCTTAATTTTAAGGCCTTATTATAATCCTATCAGGATTTAGTAATAACATGCTTAGGGTTTCTAATCTATATATCTCATCATGAATTAATCATGCATAGTAATTAAATCATAAGATAGAAGAGGCAAAAATTATACCTTGATGTTGATATCGAGTCAATGACCAATCTTTCCTAAGCTAGACATAATAATGATCATAACAATATCAATAACAATACAAATAATCGGCTATTCTGGAAAACCAAATACCTAGATGAGACTATGTGTACCATCAACTCCCAGGATCAAATGGTTCAACCAATATACAATAACATAAGGCATAATCATCACCCCTATCTATACAATCGTCCCATACTAGCTAATAGATATAGGTGCATACTGTTGATTGGCGATGCACATGGAAGTATGAATGTAACAAAATTCATGATACCATAACCATCATCATCATCCTTATCCTCATCATAATCATCCTTCGGCCTTGTTGGGTATATATATATAAATTCCATACATAGGGTAGCTAAACTCAAATTGGTAGATATGCCCAAAGGCACATCAATAGAACCATCTTCCAGCCTTTCCAAGAATCATCACATCATCATAATATCCACCAGCCTTGATGGATATCAATATTTTATTATAATATCCAAATCAATATCAATAATAGAGAAAAATCCCCATGAGGGATAAAGTAAAGTGAAAGCCCCATGAGGGTTAAATTAATGAACAAGCCCGATGAGGGCTAAAGTAAATGATCATAAAAACAGAATCAAGGTAGATTATATTTCAAAAATTCATAGTTCATTATCAATATCACATCATTAATAAGTATGTATTTAATATGTGCAAGAACTCAAGCCGTGGCTAAAAGAGTGTAAGTTCGTAACTCCATTGCCCAGAGTGATCTTTAAGACTAAATCATTATGAAGTATAGAAATGGTCAAAATATCTTATGACCATAATAAATAGGGAAAAGGCATCATTGCCACCCCAAACTATACCCGAAAATTCGAAGCCACACCTAAACTATTCTAGTGACCTATTACACACCTAAACTATAAAAAAGTGAAACCATTTACACCCTGTCAGGCTACCACTACTTGCATGTGGTGTAGTGTTTTACAGCGCTTCCATGTCAGCACCACGTCAGTAAAAAGTATCACTATTTTATAGTTAAGGTGTATAATAGGTCACTTATATAGTTTAGGTGTGGATTCGACTTTTCAACTATAGTTTGGGGTGGAAACGATGACTTTTACCTTAATGTTTTTAGCTATTTAATTTTGTTATTTAATAGGCTAGACGCGCCTAAAATAAGTGTAACACACGTGCCTTAGAATGGGGGTTGTGGGGAGGTAATAATATCACTTTTTTATAGTTAAGGTGTGTAATAGATCACTAGTATAGTTTAGGTGTGACTTAGACTTTTCGGGTATAGTTTAGGGTTGAAACGATACCTTTTCCCTAATAAATAATAGTGTCAATTCATGGAATGGAATCTGTCTTGGTCAAATCTTTAAATAATCATTATTAACCTCTTTTATACATATAGATTATACATTAAGCTGGATGTTCATCATTGTAAAGAAATTTGCTTTTAAGATACAAAGTGGGTTTATACCTCTTATTTAGGAAGAATAGTCATAATATCATACATAACTAGAATATCACCATTTACCGATATAAAGATCATGAATATGCTGATTCTATCCATGCCATCACTAGTATTCAAACATTGAAATTAAGAAAATCATACCACATCTTCCTTTATCCCATACCAAAGAGATGTGTATATATTCATATATATATATATATACTCATAAAATAAAATCGTATCCCTTACAAGGATAATTACTTCTTGGATGGAAAACTTATACCATAATACAACCTTGGGCCCAAAAATATGTTTTGTATGGTCATAACATCATAATCACGACCTTAGGCCCATATACATATATGAAACTCATATCACTACTCATGTTAGTAAGCTATCTCGTATTCATAAGTCATAACCTAACTATGCGGCATAATATATTTATAGGCTGTAAAGCATATTTGTAATCATCTCACATCTAGGAGGCATATTATGAAATTTGAGGGAGGGGGAAGGTGTGAATTAAAAATTTTCTGTGAGTCGACTATTGGCTTCTCATAGTCGACACTTCTGCGGGTTAGTATACTTAAAAAATAGATTAGGTTTGAAATAATAAAGCTAAGAAATAATAGAATTTAAAGGAAAGATATAAAGATTTATCCTAGTTTGAAATACCAATATGGTGCCTACTTCAAGTCTACTTGGGTTTCAAAATTTCCTTAGATCGTTCAATGTCGGGCTCAAGTACAAATAATGGGAAATAAGTTCCGAAGACTTATTTAGTTCTTCAGATCTTGTGACACAACTTGAGTTTGTGTTACAAAGTTGACTCAATCCTACTCTTTATACAACAATTGTAAAATAAGAGTTACAAAGCTTTATGAAACTAAGATTAAGATACTTTGAGATTCTTCTTAAAGTTCCATAACCTTTCACTATCTTTAGTCTTCTTATTTTATAGTCTTCAACTACTACTCTTCATAAGGAAACCCAAAAGATTTCTTCTCAATCAAGGATTTGAATTAATTCCTTGATTGAGTAATGTAGCCGTATGATATGTCCATTACAGCTTTTACTCATATCCATATCAGATATTTCCATGATCTTTTCTTTATTTTGTTCTTGTAGCAATTAATTCTCTTCTTAGATTGTTTTTAATATTTTCTTCCTTTTACTTCATTGTGATTGCTATAATCTGCTACATTTTGGGACCTTGATCTCTCTTCCAATTGTTTTCATCTTGATTGATTCTCTTTACATGTTGTGGATTTTGATTTGATATCCTTTTTTCCTGGAGCTGGCTTCCTCATTTTCTTTATTTAGCAGTCCTCAAATATTTTGCAAAGATCCACTCATTAGTTTGTCATTATTAAAATGTAAACATAGGAGGATAACAATCTTCCCCTTTTTAATAATGGCAAATGAGTATAAACATCAGTTGACTTCCTTTTCTTTTAGCTTGTTCCCCCTGACTTATACACACATATTGAGTATTGATCAACTATCATTTATCGTCAATTGACTTTCTCCCTCTGACTTGTAGGCATTTCCTAAATTCCTAATGTTCCCATCTTTCTTCTTCTTTTGGCATAGTAAAAAATGAAATAGTAGACAAGAAGCATACACACACACATATATATATACATAATATTTACTAAGTAGAGAAAAATAGCGGAGAAGATAGTGTGTAACAAATCATCTTACAACCCATCAACACAAAGGAAAGGACCTCCATTAAAAAAAAGAGTAATCATTGTTCATTGCTTTTTGAGAAAGTAGGTCAGAGTATTATGCATGTTATGACAGAAGGTTTCATATGATTTTTCAACATTTTTGAAGAAGGAAGAATATGAATTCTTGACAGAAATATCAAGTTCATCATTAGTGGAGTGGACTTGGGTCTTGAGGGAATCCATTTGAGTGAACATCCCACTAAACAATTTTATACCTTCGTATTTTTACCTATCAAAATCCAACCTAACCATGCCTATGTCTATGCTGGTACTTTGCCCGAGGTCCAAAAGTTTAGAAGTTGACTCCTCCAATAGCTCAACACTATCCTCGATGGCCTTAAACTGATCCTTAATCTACTCCCAGGTCCTTCAAAATAGGCATCATAGGGTTAGAGACATATTTTCTTACCTTGGAAAGTTCTGACCTTGACCGAGTAAAATCCTTCTTGCACCATTCCTCTTCCACAAGGACATACCCCAAACTTGCTAATATCTTGGAATCTTAAGTGGCAACAACCTCTACTGGGGTGTAAGCTGATAGGTCAATAGATTAATACCGAAAAGTCTGAGTAATGAGCAGGCCATATGGTAAGATGGTAGAGGTATGAGCATAAGATGTACTTCCAAGAATGTACTTACGGATCTATGTTGCCTAATTGATTTTGATTTTCTTAACCAGGCAGTACAACAAAAAAAATATCTCGACTACTGGTATTGCTCAAAGATCCTTTCCAAGGAATAAGTGTAGTAGCAATTATGTGAGCCATACATGGAACCAAAACTGGTCAAAGCAGAGTCAGTATATGAAAGAAATTTCTTGGCTTTTTCATAGCTGGCCTCAAAATCATCGGGCTAGTTACCATTCATGAAATAGATGTTACCAGAGAACTTAGTATCAATGAAATTCTCGATCTAAAAGTCATTCATAATGATTCTCGTGCCAAGCATAAGAGTCTTAGTTCACCAATATTAGTGGAGAGGTAAAGATTCACATTAATCATGCAAACTAGATCCTCATAGACCCGAAGTCCTCAAAGAATTAAAACAAGGGACAAATCTTTAAACTTAAATAAGTGATTTATATTACAGAAGTAGTCTTTTAATTGAAGGATATTGATAATGAGACTGGGCACAATGGATCAACTCTTAAAGGCAAAGGATTTGTCTTCGTAAGAGCATATCCAGAACTTGCGTATGTCCTCTAATGGGATAAAGAGGAGATGGGTTCGACGGGGTTTCTTAGAAGAAGGGGCTAGGTAGGGACAAGGATGATGTCTTTTGATGAGAGTTGACTAAGAGTCTATTGAGGACTCATCCTATTACACAGAGAGAAAAACTGGGCTGTTAGGGAGGGATTTGGGAAGAGATTTGGACATGGTCACCATTGAGAGGGTTTTAGTCATGGGAGAGTGAATAAGGTGAATTTTAAAGAGGAAAAATATAAAGAGGAGATGATGGTTAGGAGAACTAGAGAAGCAATGGAGGGAAGTATCTGACTATTGGAAAAGATAGATGAGGGGAATCCAAATAGGTATAAAGGAAAGGGTGAATGATAAAAGTGAAACGGTGGCAATCAAAGGACTGTTGGAAAGGTAAATGACCGGTGAGAGTAATGATAACTTCCCTTTGAAATATTTTTTTTTAAAAAAGTTTCCATAGTATTAGAGTGAATTTTTTTTTCCAAAAATAAAACTTATAAGTCATTAATACTAAGAATACCTAGTCATTTTCTAAGGTAACACAATATTTCTTCTAACATGGGTTTAGTAAAAATATCTTTCAGTTGATTTTTGTAATCAACAAATGTCAACAAATAATCACTATTTTCTACATGACCACAAATAAAATGATGCTTGATATCAAAATGTTTTTCCTTAGAATGATGTACAGTATATTTATACAGACGAATAACACTGGTTTTATCGCACATAATAGGAGCAAATTGAAAAGACAAATTAAAATGAAGAAGTTGATGCATAATCATAAAATTTTAGTACCACAACTTCCAATGGCTATGTACTCGGCTAAAGTTGTTGAAAGTGTAACTGAAGTTTGGTTCTTGCTCTGCCATAAAATCAGGGCAGCACTAAGAATTTGACAAGTTCAACTGGTTCTTTTTCTATCACTTTTATCACTTACAAAGTAGCATCTGAATAACCAATTAAGTTGAAATAAGAAGAGAAAGGGTACCATAGTCCAATGTATGAGAACCGCAAGAGTTCCATAGTCCAATGTCTTGAGCTCCTATAAGATATCGGATGATATTTTTAACGGCAGTCAGATAGAACTCTTTGGGAGTTGACTAAAACTTTAGCACACTTAAATATGCTAAACATGTGTCTAGTCAACTGGAAGTCTTATAGTGTAGTGATGTTATCATTCCCCTATATATTTTTTCATCGACATCCTTACCAGATGATCCAAATAAAGGATAGTAGATGGACTTGTTGGAGTTCCATAGGCCTTTTATTTTTCCATACAGAACTTTTTGATAGTTCCTTTGTGTAGTTGGCTTGACTGAGAAAGTGACTTTGGGAGTTTTTTTTATTTGTAATCTGAAGAAGAATGTGAGATCACCCATAAGGCTCATTTCGAATTCTCTTTTCACCAAGTTAGCCAAAGCTCACATAAAAAGATATTAGAACTATACTCAATGATATTATCCACATAAATATGCACAATAAGAAGATTTGAATCAAGCTTCTATATGAACAGAGTTTTATCAATTTTACCCCTTTGAAAATTCTTATTTAGTAGAAAGTACTCAATCTCTCATACTAAGCCTTTGGAGCTTGTTTGAGACTGTAGATTGCTTTTGATAATTTGAAAACATGGTTTGGATACGACGGATTTTCAAAAACTAGGGGTTATTTTACAAAAACTTCTACATGAATAAAACCATTTAAGAAGGGGCTTTTTACATCTATTTGATATAGCTTAAAATATTTAAAGGTAGCAAAAGCTAATAAAATTTGAATTAACTCTAAACTTTAATCAATACATTCTTTCTTGAAATAGCCTTGAGCTAAAAGTCTGGCTTTACTTATGATAACCTTACCTTCTTTATTCAATTTGTTTCAGTAGACCCATCTAGTTCGAATTACTAAGACATTTCTTGGTCTTTCAACTAAGGTCCAGACATGATTTTTTTCAAACTGTCCAATTCTTCCTTCATAGCTACGAACCACGATTCATCATTGAGGGCCTCATTGATTTTCTTTGGTTCAATTTGAGACACAAGGACAATAGATGTTTGTCTTCTAAATAGTGCTCTTGTTTGCACTCAATCTTTTGGATTTCCAATAATAAGTTTGTTTGGATGACTTGCATCATGTTTTATTCTCTTAGAACACATGGTTTCACTATTTTTGTTGAGGGAGTCAACTCTGGAGGGGGTACATTCGACTTGTCTTGTGATGTCTCAGAGGTTGTGCTATCATTTTCTCCAGATTGTAGATTACTCACTTGTTCTTCATCAGCACTTAAACTCATAGAGAGGTGATTACATTCATCAAATACAATATGATGCCTCGGAGGTTATCCTATCATTTTCTCTAGATTGTAGATTACTCACCTGTTCTTCATCAACACTTAAACTCATAGGGACGTGATTAGATTTATCAAATACAATATGCATATATTTCCTAACACACAAAGTTTTTTTCTATTAAAGTCCCTGTTAGCACGACTAATGGGAGAATACACAAGGAAAATACCTTCGTCACTTCATAGATCAAATTTTTTCAAGTTATTCTTACCATTGTTGTGAATAAAATATTTTCAGCCAAAAGGATAGAAATATCTCATGTTGGGCTTCTTTCCTCTCTAAAGTTCATAAGGCATTTTTTTAGAATGGTTCTGATCAGGAACCTGTTGATGATATGCCATGTTGTGCTTACTACTTCTGCCCAAAAGTAATATAGGAGATTATGTTCTAACAGTATAGTATTGGAAGTCTCCTAGAGAGATTGATTCTTTCGATCCACTACAATATTTTGTTGAAATACCGAGGTAAAGAAAAGTTCTGAGAGTATCCATTTTGAGCACAATACTAATCAAATGCCTTATTTTCAAATTCTCCTCCGTTATCACTGTGAAAGTAAGTATGAGGTTTCCAACTTCTCTCTATACCTTTCTACCAAAAATATCAAAGCTTTTGTAAGCCTCATGTTTATGACCAAGAAATATTACCCAAGTAAAACATGAGTAATCATCAACTACAATAAGAACATATCTCTTTCCACTAATGCATAAAGTCTTGGTGGGTTCAAATAAATCCATATAGATTGTTTGGAGTGGTTTGGTAGTAGGGACAATGTCTTTGACTTTGAATAATGTTCAGGTCTATTTACCCAATTGGCAAACATCACAGATGTGATCCTTTTGAAACTTGAATTTTGGCAGACCTTTCACCAATTCCAGTCTAGATAACTTCTCAAAGATATGCATACCAGTATGCCCAAGCTTTTTCATAACCAAATATCATTGGTTTGCACACTGAGGCAAGTTAAGTTAGCAATGTCAGGACTAATAAAGACATATATTATCATAGCGTTCACCGATGAGAGGTATGTCTTTTTTGTTGTGTTTGATTAAGTAATTTTCAGCTATGAAGAATACTCCAAAACTATTGTTTCACAGTTTATTGATCCTAAGCAAATTATGTTTGAGAATGTCCACTAGATATACTTCAGTGAATTCACATAAAGAGATGAGTTTTACTGAGCCGACTCCAATTGTGTTGCCTCTAGCATTGTTACCAAATCTAACTGATGCCCCATTTATTTTATTTAGAGTAGAAAAGTTTTGTTTCTTCCCGATGATGTATCTGGAACATCTACTATCAATGACACACATTCCTTTCTTATAGCTCTTGCACAAACCTATTCCTGCAAAATAAGAAGATTAATTTTGATTAGGTACCCAGGTGTTCTTGGGTTCTTGCGTGGTAGATGCGCATCATTTGGGATTCCAAACCCACTCACTTTTAGGCTTATTCCAACAGATGTAGAATTTGTGCCCTCCCTGTCTACAGGTAAAATAGATAAGTCCTCTAGAGGAGAAGGAGGTCTTGGCTGATTTAAACAATTTTGATGAGGAACTTGAATTGTTTTTAAAGGATTTTGATCTCCAAAACTGTGACTTGGTATCTCTTAATAGTATTTTATTTTATTTTTACATTAGCAAGCTCTTATGATGTAAGTCAACTTTAATTTGACATGCTTCGATTTCTATTTGATAACTTATTTGTTCCTCTTTGAGTTTTTGTTTAAATCAAGCTTCACAACTCTTCTTATCTTGAGCGAGTTTGTTATATTAATATATAACTTTTTAAAGCTCATCAGTTATCATATCTTAATTAGATTCAAGATTATTACAATTATAATAGTCGCGTAGTCTCACCTCGCTAGATTCACTTATTTCCATGACGCATAAATTGGTGGCTTCTATTTAGTCTTTGGTTTCATCTTTATGACTCCAGGCTCCAAAATTTTGATTCTTCTTGGACATTCTTTTTCTTATTTCTGGATAGTTTTGTTTGAAGTGGCAAGGACTTCCATAGTGATAACATCGATCATCATTTCCAGTAGAGTCCTTATTATTGGCTCCTTAGGATAACTGCTGTCTCTGTCTCATGATCTGCCTTACTCCACGATTATAAGGGCCATTCCTTCACTATTGGAATCTTCCAAAATATCCTCTTCTTTAGTTGGAGCAGCATTGAAGGCTACTGGTTTCTTCTTTTCCTCCTTATGGTACCTGTTGATATAATTTCTTTCATATGAGATGGGTTTACCTTGTAGTTTGTAATATGTCATGTTATGAAGATCCTTGTCTTCTATAATGGCAACCTTGGTTTCCTAAATTTTTGGGAGACTTCAGACAAACTTCTGGACTTGCAGGCTATATGGATAGTTAATCCCTAGTAATTTAAGTTCACATATGATCTTGCTGAATCCGGCAAACATTGTTTCAATGTTCTTATTCTCTTCCAATTTGAACATCTCATATTCATTGACAAGGGCAACAATCTTTGACTTCTTGACTTTGGTGGTTCCTTGATAGGTTACTTCCAATTTTTCCTACATTTGTTTTGAAGTCTCAAGAGTTTATATGTTGTGGTATTCTTCTCCTGTAACTGCACAAAGAAACAAGCTTATAGAACGTGCATTAGTTTGAATTACCTTTTGGTGTTCTTTGGTTACCACGAATCTTCAAGGTCTTCTATGTCGGTAATGCTAAATTCTTTATCTTTGTCCTTTTGCTTCTCTTTGAATCCTGTAATTAGCTTTGGACCCTTCTTAATGGCAACCCAGTCTTGGAAGTCATTTTATTGGACAAAGATTTTGAATCTATTCTTCCAGTAAAAATAGTCTTGTCCTTTAAAGTATGGTGGTCTAGTGGAGAAGTGACCATCCTGAAGAAGAGCACCGGAAATTTGATAATTTTCCATTTTATATTTGCTCACTTACAATTAAGCAACACTTTTGGTAAGACCTGCTCTGATAGCAATTAAAATTCAAGAGAGGGTGGGGGGGAATTGAAAATTTTCTGTGTCGATTATTAGCTCCTCATAGTCGACTCTCCTATAGATCAGTACACTTCAGAACACAGATTATGTTCGAAATAATCAAGAAAATAAATAATGGAATTTAAAGTAATGAAACACAGATTTATCCTGGTTCGGAACACCAATGTGGTGCCTACTTCTAGTCCCCTAGGGTTTCAAAATTTTGTTAGATCATTTAATGTCGGGCTCGAGTACAAATGATGGGAAACAAGTTCTGAAGACTTATTTTATTCTTTATATCTTATGACACGATTTCAGTTTGTGTTATAAAGTTGTATCGATCCTACTCTTTATATAACAATTGTAAACTAAGCATTAGAAAGCTTCACTAGACTAAGATTGAGACACTTTGAGATTCTTCTTGATGTTGCGTAACCTTTGTCTATCTTTAGTCTTCTTCTTTTATAATCTTCAGCTACTACTCTTCGTAAGGAAACCCAAGAGATTTTTTCTCAATCAATGATTTGAATTAATTCCTTGATTGAGGAATCTAGCCATATGGTATGTCCATATCAGATATGTACATATACGAGTTTTACTCATGTCCATATTAGATATGTCCTTGAACTTTTCTTTCTTTTGATCTTATAGTGATTGATGCTTTCCAATTTTGTTTGTGATCTTTTCTTCCTTTTACTTCATTTTGATTAATCTGATCTGTTGCATTTCCATGACTGAGATTTTCCTTCTGATTGTTTTCCTTTTTGATTGATTCGCTTTGGATGCCACAAATTTTGATTTGATATCCTTTTATTCCTTGATCCAGCTTCCTTATTTGTTTCATTTAGCAGTCCTACGATATCCTACAAAGATCCATTCATTAGTTCGTCATTATGAAAACGTAAAGTTAGGAGGCTAACATATTATAAGTAAGGCATCTTGTACATTGGAGATATAACATATCACTAGGCTATAAATCATAACTATGAGGCACATCACATCTATAAGGCATCTCATACCTATAGGCCATATGTCATGACTACGAGGAATATCATTTCTATAGGCCAATTACCATATCTAAGAGGGATAACATCACTAAAAAACAGGCAAATATCATGGACATAGGACATTATTCATAATCCAAGGAACATGTTCATAATTTACCAAGCCACGAAGTAAACTTATTCTAAGGGTTCAATAGTCTGAATGCCTAGCATTTGCAACTAACTCCACAAGGGAAAACATAAGTCTTGGCCTAAGTGGGTCGGACGATCCCCTTCTAATCCTTAATTTTTATATTGTGACAATCTACGACCAAACTAGGTTAAGGTATCTAGTTCAACTTCTAGATGTCAAGTAAGCCATAATAAATCCTAAGATAGGAACTTTGTCTTGAAACATGGGCATTCAAGTAAACTCTAGCCAAATTACGGTTTCATGATCACTAGACTATCCGAACTAAGGTAAATCATACTAACCATGATTCCAAAACTTAAGCCACATCATGAACCTAGAATCATATCATATTCATGTTATAAACTTGTCCAATCTAGGAAGAGGGCAAAGGGGTTCTAAAAGGTACTAAACATTTAACCTTTCTGGTCAAACCCTCATCTAATCCCTAACTTCAATACCTAATACAAAGTTATTCTGCTCATAATCAAAGTTAACATTCATATTCATGCCCAATATATATCACGCATCATCTTACGAAGAGAAATAGATAGAAGCCCACCTAAAAGCCAAACTACAAAACCTAACATCATTCACCAACGTCCATCTTCATTTCACAATCCCAAAATGCTCCCACACTATCAAAATCATAACCTACTAATCAATACGAGAATAATGATACCATATCGCACTATGGTGCTTGGGTCCAAAAATAACATCAAAAATCCCAAGTGGGTCTCACATATTCAAAATACATTTTCGGGGTCAACCCAACAAGCTCATGGAACCAAAAACTCCCAAAATGGGTGTACATCAAGAAAACTTAGGGCTAAAATCAAGTCCTAAGTAAATTTAGGGTTTTGGGTCAAAAACCAAGAAATTCATCAATAAAGTGATGAATTCTTCCCATAATTATGATGATAATCACGATAAAATATGTTTAGAAAGCTCTCAAGTCACGCACAAGACTCAATTTTGAGTCATCATACACATTTACGGTTTTTAGGTCTCAAGAATGAAGAGGAAATTCCCAAATTGACGACATTGGGGGTCTATTTATAGACCATTCTGACAAAGAGATGTCGCTATCGCCATCACTAGGACTGTAATCACCATGTGGCGATCTCCATAGTCCTTGACACAATTTCCATGTTGAGATCATGGTGATCCTTGAACGATTGCCATGGAACCAATACAACCTACTTGGATTTTTTTTTCTAAGTTTGCAATGATGCCCCGGGATTCATTTGGAATATGATTTTTGCAAATGAACTCTGTAACCACACTAAATTCGACGTTTCGGACGCATTGGCGAAGTTGAATTTTCAATTCGAAGTTGTTTCGACTTAATGTGGGTCCCACACCTATATTTTCAATTTTTAAACTTTTCAACCAATATGTCGAAATGAACTTGGGTGCATTGGGGCCCAAACCAAAGGTCTACCTAGCCTAAAATTGATATTTTGGAGTTGCAAGCATAGTCAGAATTCACTTATGAGATTCTTTTACTGAGGTTTTCACTTGGTGGCCATTTGGAATCACTAAAGACATCCAAAAAGAGAATTGTTTCTAAAAACCAAACGAACTGCTGGATGACCGAACAATCAATCCCAACAAGTCATAAATGACTTGTAGTAGCTATGGAGAAGCTCAAATAGAGCAAATAAATAATATTATGCAAAATGACTAGAAGGGTCATTATAATATCCACTACTAAAAGGACTTTTATCCCCGAAAGTTAACGAATAGTAAGAATCTCAAAAGCTTGAAGGGATGAGGTACTGGGCCTGCATGCCCCGAGAATGACTTCCCAAATAACCTCCGTGAAGAGAGAAAACTTTTAAGGGATTTTGCCACAAATATCTCTTTTTCAATCAGTTCTCTCAATTCACTTCCAAATAGCCGAAACCCAATCTCAACCACCAGCTAACCTTCAACAAAACTGAAAAAGGTTAATGCATGCAAATCTAAACACAAACAGATTGACACCATCTCAATACTCAAACAAATCCACAAAGGCTTATCCAAGATAAAATACATTAAGACACGAGTCATACCACTAATTTTGAATCAAATATAACTTTCCTTACCATTCCACACCTTCTATTTACTCAAAACTAGGAGGAAAATCACCTAAGTCCTGTCCGCGCAATCTCATCCTAAAGAACTCAAAAAACTAAAGATGATACCCTAAAAGTACATATAGGTAACATGAGAGTAAGCTTATAAGGCACTGTCTGGGCCCATAAATGGGCATAATCAAGGAATACAATCTAAGGTAATACTACATCTAGTCCGATTAGTAATCAAGCTGAAATCCAAAAGATAAAGGAATAACTACTCATTACTGGACGATCCGCTCCAGGATGTCCCATCACCCAAGAAGGATGCCATACTAAATACAACTCGATTGTACTACTCCCAATGAGTATATCATCAAATATTCCCAAAGAAAACTAGAAAATTGAGTTCAAATATAAAGGAACCAATACTGGGTCCATGGTCCATCATCTGAACACTTATCAACTATAATCCATCTGTAGTTGAGAAGACCGAATAGACAACTATGAAGTAGGCTCAACCAACTATAAATGAAATTTTAATTAAGGCAAATCGAAAAATGAAGGCTGCACTCAGCTCCACAACTCTAAGATGAAATTCTAACGCTAAGACTGAATCGCTCGATCTCAACTGCTCAAACCAAACCTGAAGACGGGTAGGCATTAATACTCTAAATTCATCATACTTCTAAATTCCATCCCAAGGCATCAAATCTAATTTTTTTCCAAAAAATCCAAACTAAAGTCAAATACTCACACTGACCATACTGTCTGAATCATGCATATCTGTACCATATCATACCGAGCAAAAATTAAAACATAGACCAAGAACAAAATCACCACAGGGATACACCATCTATTAAAAATACAACCAACTCTATATCATCTAGAGGGCGCAAAGTGTAGCCAAAAAACTAAAACTATGCCAAAGGAAAAATCAGTGCTGAAAATTCAAGTAACTCACTCCATGACCACTGATGGCATGAACTATCAAAACATACTCAAAACTCCCCATGGCTGTAACCCACACTAGTAAGGAAAGGAACTCTAGTAACTCAGAGATATGCAACTTTAGCCTAAACTAATAAATCCAATACTCCATCTTGGCAAAGAATAGCCATAGGCACATATCATCAAAGAGAAGCACTCAACCAAGCATTCATTAGGCTGAAAAAACTCAAAAATAGGGATTCCCAAATCCATCCGAGTAGGACAATCATAACCCAAGCAAACCATGAATCACCTCTCCATGGATGAAAATTCAAATCTCAACACTAATTCCAAGGTCAAGGACACTACCAAAAAATAAACTAAACGTCAAGATAAGAATTTTTGATTTGCCAACTTGAGAATTGATAGCAGGAAAGGACACCTACCTCTCTCTCTCCAACTTTACTTTAGAAAAGAGCCACATCGCAATAATAAAGGAGCATCCAATCTCTTTACAAATAACTAGGGCAAACTATTATAGGGGAACAAACCCAACCAATCTAAGAGATGAATTTGAGATATCTTGATATCAATAACAGAACCACTTTTGGTTGATGAAATAGTCACAAACAAAGAATGAACCCAAAACTGTTCAAGCTAAAAAATGGGCTATATGGAAAGGGATAGCCAATGCAACAATCTTTGCAACCCACCAAGCAAGTCTAAGAATCTCTAACTCAAGAGCGGGCAATATAACTAAATTAAAAACTTAAGAACCATACAGAACCACATAAGGTCAACTTACCTTCAATATCATAATACATTCCTGAATCAATCTGACACAGCTAACTAATAGGAAAATAATCAACCTCGCATAGTTACAAGAAAGAAATCATCCAATCGGTCTATATCTACATAATAAGATTACAAACCATGAAATACTAATTAGATAAAACTTGTCTAAATAGATGCCCAATGAGGATCAATTTCAACCAGTAATAACATTAAAAATATCAATAACCTAAAGTAGTAACATCAATAATAACAACAATATCAAAATCAATAAAATAAATATGTAGTACCAAATGAACATTAATATCATGTACCGCTCAAGGGACATAATAAAGACAATATACCAAAATAAATAGGTCTCAAACCCAAATTCTACACTTATATGGAGAGAATATTAATACAGATCAACTCCATCCACTACTAAAAGAAATAAATCACAAAGTAGTCACACAATGAAGATTTTAATAACAAAGTACAAAATAATTAATATAAACTCATCAAGGCATATAATTATCAATGAATATAATAACTTTATATAGAACTTCTGACGCATGTATTTGTGTCAAGGGTCCTGGATATATAACAACTCAAGATATCATCTTGCCGCCTTATGTAGAAACCATTGATAATGCACAACATATAGCTAATTTATTAGAACAAATTTATTTTTATATTAGATTAGAAATAGAGAGAAATCATGGATATCTTATAAGAATGCCACATAACTTTCAAGATAGAAGTTACCCTATAGATGTTGTATGCATGCCTGCTCAAAATGTGAATCATAATATTCATTCATATAGAAATGGAAATGAAAAACAAGAGATAATTTTTATTCGACAAACAAAAGTTTAACTCTGAAAGAAGCACAGCATAAAGCTTACATAATAAAAGATATATGTGGGAAATAAAAGCACACCTTTCATGGTGACATCTTCAATCATATCCATGGCGAATGCAGGGAGAATAAATCAAAAAGGGTCCAGACATAGATCGACTCGCTAGATTGTCAATTGAGGCACCAAGCACTCTATCTCTAACTAAAGATGCCATAACATCACACGGTTAATCTAAATAGGAATAATGACTTGAAATCCCATATCGGAGACACTCTCAAGACCAATAAATAATCATTATGTAGTAGCAACAAATTCCTGAAGCTCTAATCCTAGCGAGCAACACAAACTAAGCAAAAATGGCTGACCAACTGACATTGAGAACAATCTCTACTATAATGGTCATCATTCATGCAATCATAACCTAACTCAGGAACTCTAGCCAGTATAAAAAAATATGCTATCTCTACCCGATCAACTAACTCACATTCGAGGCATTCTTTAGACCTAAACAAACTCCTAATAGCACTATACTGATGGCAGGGCCTCTTGATACTACCTTTATAAGTCTTAATACATGCTCTTTTCATAGCCCTCGCCTAATAAAAATTTGAGAGAAGAAATACCCAACAACTATAATATGCTTGGATGTTAAGCGGAGTGACAATTCTAGTCCTTTAACAAATCTTCACACCAAGTCTAGCGTAGTAGAATATAGCATAAAGATATGATAGGCCCACCTAAGAAACCCAATCTCATACTTAGAAACTAGTCAAGAACCTCGATGAACACCAACTAATCTAACTTTATCTTGAGAAGTATTCAATAACTCTAATGCCGTCCATGGATATAAGGAATCAGCGACCTGACTCGGATAACCATTGCTGAACCTTAAAGGGCTGATATAGCCATGAGATCAACTAGAGCCTAAGCTGGCCCCAAATACTTTTGCTGATGCTAAAGTTATTCAAATTTGTAATGCCTCAGAAGTACCCCCTAGATGTCACACAGTGTTTAAGAATACAAATAGCCCTAAGCTAACTCATGATATCTTTTAGCTTAAAATCACATGAAAGGTCAACTAATATATATAGAAGTTGACAGTAAATAATTTTATTTCTTAATGAAAGTCTTTAACTTGGAACCCTTAGAAAACACTTTGAACTTAAAATGTAAGCAGTTTGACAAGCGTCCTTTAATAACTAAAAAACCACAGGGATAGACCCCAAATAGAAGTCTGATAAACTGGTTCCTCGGACTACGAGGACTCACCAAAAGTCTAGATATAGGTGATAATGCCCGTAGTTAATTGTTCCATTAGAAACAAGCACCATAACCTACATTATAAGAAAATGTAGCACATAGACATATATGTAGGTCAGTACTTATGGAATGTACTGAGTATGTGGGGGTTAATGCATAAGTAAGAGAAGAACTAAATATATAAGTTTACTTTCAAACAATGCATGCTAAGTGTAAATGACTCACCTTGAGCTTGAGCAAAAGACTGCAAGATAAAAAAAACATGAGTAATAAAAAAAGTGAATAAGCTTAGTGAGCCATAATACTTAGCTTCTAAAGTCTTTTCCTTCATTATTTCTTATAGGATATTCTTCTAACCGACTTAAACCATGGGAGCTACCATGGATTTCAATGTCTTACCCACAGTGTGGAAAGTTGTCCTATCGTTACCATTAGAATAGAACCTTAACTTAAAGTGATCACTGAACTTAACCCATATTATGACTTAAACCTACTGTGGAACATAGTTTCTAATAATTTAGATTATGCTCATCCAAATTCCCTTCTCGATGCTAAATACTACTCCCAGAATACATATATACTCATACATAAAAAATCCACCTTAAAATAGCATAAGATTTTATAGAATAGAAACCATTTATGCTTGTCTTTACTTTAAATCATTATCAAGATGAACAATTGTGGATTTCATAGCTTATCTTTAAATCAAAAGTTCAATATTTCTTGAATCATGCTATAATGTAATGTGAATAGAGTTTAAAAACATTAGACTTCCTTGTAAACTTAATTCTTGTACTCAGGACTTGGAATTCATGCTTTATTTTGTAGAAATTCACAATAAAATATCATGTTCAATAATCACCTTAAAATCATTCAACAATATCCAGTCAAGATAATAAAATTCAAAGCATAATATAAATGTTACCAGTCATAACATGAATATATGTACACCTTGATTCACTTAAAGCTTTCAATCACATGGTAGTATCATACTTCAAGAATATGGATATTTAGGGTATGAACCCTAGTTCAAAACAAGTAAATTCAAATCTTAAAATTATGCTTTTTTGGGAACAAGGATGGAAGATTATCCTTGTTCACAAACCCTATATACCTGGAATTTCTTGACTTGTAAAGATATCTTGAACTTGTAGACTTGAAAGATGTATTAGTAAGAGGAACCCTAATATTGACGACCTTGAAGATGGGAGGATAAAAATGTTGCTAATTTAATGATGGATAAAGGAAAATAATGCCTCTTTAGGGGTTATAGGTCGTGGGTTGGAGTTATAAGAGGGAAAAAGACAAAAACCCTTTTAACTAAACTTTACACAAATTACTCGCAAGTCTTTTCGAGTTAACCATACGATTCATATGGTCAGGGTACGACTAGGCCTATCAACTTTTAAGCTTGGAAATATCAAGGATGGTATAAACTGGTCAACGTACAGGTAGTAACATATGACTGTTAATACCTCCATAGAGCTTATAGCCCCCACTCATATCTTTTACAGAATCTTAAGGAGCCTACACTGATGAACTCTTGACTTTCCTTCAAATAACTCGTATGATTATCTTATTACTCTAACGGTCGAGTTGTACCTACAAAAAAAATATCCACAATGCCATACTATTTTAAATACAACTTTAACATATGACTCATATATTGTATGTATGACTCAAAGAAATGAGTTGTATGATTCACAAAGACTTCAAAATACGGGGTATTATAATATCTCCCCATTGGAAACATTCGTCCTCGAATGAGGTTCATTTAGGATTTGGATTTTGGAAAAGAATTAACATCTACATTCTGAATTTACAACCAAGCTTAACACTACCACAAGTACTCAATTTATCACAACATTAGATACGATACTCGAGTACTTAAATGGACATTAAGAGAAAAAATTTGCTGGAAATAATACCTTACCTTAGGTAGGAACTAAATTGGAGGAAAAGAGACAAGGATACTTGTCATCATGTCTGTTTCAGCTTCCTAAGTTTCCCTTTCAACCAATTGGTTTCTCTAAAGAACTTTTACTGATGCTACTTTTTTATTCCATATCCTTTAGACCTGCCTATCAAGTATATCCATCGAGATATCCTCATATATAAGGTTATCATTGACCTTAATACTCTATAGGGGAACTACTAAGGATGAATTTCCAATGCATTTCTTAAGTATCAAAACATGAAACACCAAATGAACAACTAACTTTGATGGAAGATCCAATTCATAAGCAGCCTTTCTTACATGCTTCACTATCTCATATGGACCAAAAAATTGAGGACTAAACTTTCCCTTTTTTTGAATCCCATAATTCCCTTCATAGGTAACACCTTTAAGAATAACCATCGCCTACTTCAAACTTGAGCTTTTTGCTTTTTACATCAGCATATGAATTCTATCAAATCTAAACAGTTTTCATTCTCTTACAAATCAACTGAAACTTTTACAAAGCTTCAAGAATAGATTATGGAACAATCAAAGCCACTTCACCAACCTCAAACCATCCTATAAGTGACCTACACGTACACCCATACGATGGTTCAAATGGAGACATCTAAATGCTGGCATGGTAACTATTATTATAAGCAAACTAAATTAAAGTTAGATGGTAATCCCAACTCTCTTTAAAGTAAAAAAATATTCTCTTACCATGTCTTCAAATATATGAATTGCATGTTCAGCCTGACCATCGGTCTACGGATGAAAAGCTATACTAAGCTTAACTATTATACTAAGGCCCTTCTAAAAAGATTGCCAAAACTGTGAAGTAAACTACATGCCTCTATTTTAAATAATGGACAAAGGTATCTCATGAAGTCTTACTAACTAGCAGATTTACATTCTGGTATGATCCTCCACGGTATCTAAAGTCTTGATAGGTAGAAAATAAGCTGACTTAGTCATTCTATCAACTATGACCCAAATTGAATCATGTTGATGTCTTGTACTAGGAAATCCTTTGATGAAATCCATATTTACTACTTTCCACTTCATAGTAGGGATACCAATCTCTTGTAACATACCACCTTAACTTGTTGACAATTGGGACACTTGGCTACAAAATTGGCTATGTCCCTCTTAATATCATTCCACCAATAAATTTCTCACAAGTTGTGATACATATTAGTAGCACCCAGATTAATAAAATACCTCAAACCATGAGCTTTGCCTAGTATACTTTCCCTCAACCCATCTACATTTGTAACACAAAGTCTACTTTGATAATGAAGTACACCATCTCCCTTTTAGGAGTAAACCTCAACTTTTTACTGCTAGAAAGGAAGATAAACCTCAACCTTCTACTGCTGGAATGCTTCTAATGTTTTGATATGTATGGGATCATTTTTCTATTTCTCCTTCACTTCCACTTCAAAAGATAATTCCAAACCATTATGAACTACTTCTTCCTTATCATCAGTGTCGATTAGATGTACTCCCAAATGGGATAACCTATGAAATTCTTTAGCCAACTCCTATTCTTTATTCTTCACATGAGATACACTACCTATAGATAGCCAACATAGTGCTTCTTCCACCATATTGGACTTACCCAGATGATAGAGTACATTTATGTCATAGTCTTTCAATAGTTCCAACCACCTTTTTTGATGAAGATTCAGATCTTGCTAAGAAAATACATATTGAAGACTGTTATGGTCAGTGAAAACATCAACATGCACGCCATAAAGGTAGTGCCTTAAATTTTTCAAGGTGAATACCACAACACCTAATTCAAAGTCGTGAGTTGGGTAATTCCTTTTGTGATCCTTAAGTTTCCTTGAGGCATAAGCTATCATTCTCCCATTTTGCATCAACACAAAACCTAACCCAACTATAGAAGCATCAAAATACACCACAAACCTATTCAGCACCTTTGACAAAGCTAACACAGTAGCCAAAGTCAACCTATCCTTCAACTCTTGGAAACTCTTCTCACTGTTATCTGATCATATAAACTTCACTTTCTTTTAGGTCAGCTTAGCCAATGGTGAAACTGTAGAGGAGAACCCTTCAATAAATCATCTATAATATCCATCCAAACCCAAAAATCTCCTGATATTAGATGGAGTGATAGGTCAAGGCCAATGCTTCATGGCATTAGTCTTCTAAGGATCTATATGAATACCAACCCTAAAATGAAATGCCCCCAAAAGGTAACATATTATAACCAAAATTAACATTTTCAAACTTCACGTACAATTGACCATCCTTGAGAGTCTGTAATACTATTTTTATATGGTCTACATGTTCTTCCTCACTCCTAGAATACACCAGTATGTCATCTATAAAGAAAATGACAAACATATGCAAATACAGCTTAAAGACCCTATTCATCAAATCAATAAAGGCTGGAAGAGAACTTGTCAGTCCAAATGATATAACCACAAATGAAAACTCGCCATACGTTGTTTGGAAAGCTGTCTTCAGAATGTCTTGATCCCTAACTTTCTATTGATGGTATCCCGACCTAAGGTCGATCATGGAGAACCACTAGGCACCTTGACACTGATCAAATAAATCATCGATTCTAGGAATATGATACTTGTTCTTGGTGGAAAATTTGTTTAGCTGTCTATAGTCTATACATAGTCTAAGAGTGTCATCTTTATTGCACACGAAAAGGACAGCAACACCCCATAGAAAAACACTGGGTCTTATGAAACCTTTATCTAAAAGGTCCTTAATTTGCTCTTTTAACTCTTTAAGTTCGACTGAAGCCATATGATATGGAGGAATAGAGATGGTCAGGGTATCATAAAGTAGATCACTACTAAATTCTATTTCTCTATCTGGAGGAACCCCTGGCAAATCTTTGGGGAAAACCTTCGGAATTCATTGACTAGATGAACTGACTGAACTGTGAGGGCTTTAGACTTAGTATCTTTGACTTGAACTAAATGATAGATACACCCTTTTGATATTAACTTTCTGGCCTTACGAAAAGAGATAAAATGACCTTTGGGAGACATAGAACTGCCCTCCTACTGAAAAACTGCCTTATCAAGAAAATGAAACTTTACCATGCGGGTGCGACAATCTGTGATGCATATCATGAATGGAGACAATCCATGCCCAGAATAATATCAAAATCCACCATATATAACTCTATTAGGTCCGCTAGTATGATCTTCTAGAGGACAGTCGTAGGACGATTCCTAGAGACTTGTCTAACAACTATTGACTCACCCACTGGAGTAGAGACTAAGAAGGGTATGGAGAGATTCTTAGGACCTACCCTAAAATTTATTGCAACCAATGGATTTATATAAGAGAGATTCAATCCCAGGTCTAACAACACATATATATCAAGGTGGAAGGCTCAAAACAAAATAGTGATAATGCCTGGTGAACTCGCCTGCTCCTAATGGGATGGTAAAGCATATAACTAATTTTGGTTTTGACTACCACCAATACTGGACGATATGCCCTATAGAAGAACTGGATGGCCTAGCTGAGCTGATGGATTAATAGCCTGAGTCAAAGGACGAATATCCCTGGTTAGCATATGGACACTCTTTGATCCCGTAGCCTAACTTTCCATAACTATAGCAACCCACTTTTCCCATCAAATACTCAACATGATAGGTCCTGCCATACTTGGCACATGTCGGGTAATTAGGCCTTCTGACAACGCTATTTTGAGACATGGAATTTAAAATCCTACCTCACTATTCCTGCCTGGTTCTAGGTGCAGGGGCACTGGCTGAAGATGGCACAGGCACAGATGAATGACCTTGAAACTACAACAGTTTACCCCCCGAACTTTGGCTAACTGTACTCAAATAATCAAGTCCTGGATCTCTTATTTCTCTTCTGTCTTTCTTTCAACTTTTCCGCTTCAATCTGTTGAGCATGAGTCATTAATCAAGCAATATCCATATCCCCAATCAGCTTGTCAATCCTACACTCCTTGACATAAAATCTGACACCTAGTAACAACTTACTCATACGAGCTCTAGAGTCAGATAACATCTTTGGGGGAATGTTTAGCTAATTGAGTAAACTTAAGGCAGTACTCCTTCTCTATCATAGAGCTCTGCCTTAGGTTCATGAACTCTTCCACGTTATCCTCCCTCATATTATGTTGAAATAACCCTAGAAATGTACTTTGAAACATCCGCCAACTCATAGGAGCTTCATTCTCACCCCTACTTTCCTTTTACATAATAACCTAATCATTAGCAACATCCTCTAGCCTATAGGATGCCAATTCTACACTCTCATTTCTATCCATATGAAAAATTTGAGTAATCCTTCTCACTTAATTAATAAAAAGTTAAGGATTCTCATCCATCATTGACCTATGGAGTTTAGGTGGATTCATTCTCACAAAGTTCTGAATTTTGGTTGCAGCAAAATTAACATTTTGCTAGAGTGAGACTGCTGCCTGTTGGTTTTCTTAAACATTAGTATTCGTAGCTTAGGCCAACGCTTGAAAGGCAACCTAAAATTTGACATGAGATACATTCTCATTTAGAGGGTCTGCGTGCAGTGGTGGTTGATCACTATTTCTGCATGTGTCTGCTCGATGAGGTAGCATATTCTGTCACATAAAAGCATAAGTTAAAGAAAATAGAGATAACTATAAACATGATAAATGATGAAAGAAATGATGATTCCTGACTCGTTCCATAGACTCTTGCTCATAAATGTGGCGCGCTTCACATCCATGATCATGACTCTACATAACGCAACTTGTCTGACTCCTTAGGACACTTTAAAACCTTAGGCTTTGATACCAACTTTGTAATGCCTTGAAAGTACCCCCTGGATATCATAAGTGATTAAGACTACAAATAGCCCTATGCTAACCGTTGATATATTTTTGCTTGAAACTCACATAAAATTTGAACTAATACATATAGAAACTGAAAGTAATCGATTTCATTTCTTAATGAAAGTATTTAACTTCGAAACCTTAAACAACACTTTGAACTTAGAACATAAGCAGTCTGATAAGTGTCTACTAATGACTAGAGAGCCACTGGGACAAACCCCAATTGCCCCTAACATAAATGGGAATTAAATAAATAAAAACACTTTCATCAACAAATAGAAGTCTGATAAACTGGGCCCTCAGACTATGAGGACTCAACAAAAGTCGAGATATAGGTGATGATGCTCATAATCAACGGTGACACTAGAAACAAGCACCATAAACTACTTTATAAGAAAATGTAGCATATAGACATATATGTGGGTCAGTATGTTTGGAATATACTTAGTACGAGGGGGTGAATGCATAAGTAAGAAAGGAAATGAATATATAAGTATACTTTTAAATAATGCATGATAAGCGTAAATGACTCACCTTGAGCTTGAACCAATATGTGCACTAGCGGTAGAACCAATATGACCCGATCAAAAATCACTATGCCAGCAAAGATTGTAACACCTCAGGATGGTATGAGATATAATCTTCCCTCGATTACTTTTGGAAACTTCTTACCCCAAAAATTCAAATCAATAGCCGAAGAAGATGAAAAAACATTGTCAAGTTTTTTCTCTCCTAGAACAGTACATCTGAGAACCTATGGTACTTCGACGGATCCTCCAGTGAATCAAAAACTTCAATTCTCTGCAGCTGCGACTCCACCTGATACAATGCAGAAGGAGTTTGGTGCGAAAAGAGTAGTGGGAAAGGCTTTATCCTATGTTCCCCCAACTTCAAAGAAAGGTAAGATCTATGTCAGTATAGTCGAGGAGGATATTCGAAGTCAAACCGAGTACTGGAAACATGATCTAATAGGGTTTGTTATTAGGGATACCCCCTATCATAAGTCCAGTGAGACTTATATATTGCATGCCTAGAATTGTGCTACACAACATCAAGTGTTGAATCATGATAATGGCTATTTTATCTTTTGTTTTGAATTAGTAGATGATTGTGATAGGGTGTTAATGGGTAGACTATATACTTTTCATAACAAACCTTTTATTGTGCAAGCTTGGGACATTAATTTCGAATTCAACCTGGATAGTATCACCACTATACCCCTGTGGGTTACTTTCCCTGGGCTACCGCTGGGATACTGGTCTAGCAAAGCTCTTAGTAAAGTAGCAAGTGCCATTGAAAAGCCAAGTACATAGACCAGTTTACTGCCAACATGGAAAGAATATCTTATGCACGGGTCTTAGTAGAAATAGACATAGCACAAACCCTAATTGACATAATAGAAATGGTGAAACCTATTGGTACCTTTCAACAACCATTAGAATATGAATGGCAACCAAAATATTGTGAGAATTACTTGAAGTTTGGGCATGTCATAACAAATTGTAGATTTCAGAATGAGCCAGAGGTAGAAGAGAAGGATGAAGTCAAAGAAGTACAAAGAAAAAAAAGAGGAATAGAAAAAAGAAAAGGCCCCAAAAGACACAATGGATGCAGAAAGATGAAGCCCAAAAGGAGGATAAACCTGTAGACCCCCTATGTCTGATCCCAAAGGTGCTTACAAGGATAAGATGGTTGTGCAAAATTAAGGACATATACAACAAGGAAAATATATTAATACTAACCATGCCAGTACTAGCATTAGTGATACAAACTCTTTTGGCCCTCTCATGCACTGCACTGATGATGGAGGACCTCCGGACAGGCCTAGAGAGGCCCCAAACATATGCTTTTCTCAACATGGAATATCAGGGGTTTAAATCAACCCCTAAAATAGAGGGAAATTAGTTTCTTTCTAAAAAGGTCCAAAATAAATATGTTTGGGTGTTTGGAAACTAGAGTAAAAGAACCTAAAGCTAGTAATATCCTTTAGAAGATGGTGGGGGGATAGAACACTTGTTGTAACTACTCGATGGACCCAAATGGAAGAATTTGGCTAATATGGTAGCCTACAGTAAATGTGTCTATAATATTTACAAAAGAGTAGTTCATACATTGCTGTGTCACTGATGCTTCAGGAAATTTCTCAGCATATATCACTGTGGTGTATGCCAAAAATAGCATGCAGGAAATGATAGAACTATGGAACGTGCTCAAAGCATTGGGTGTTTCAATTCAAGAGGCATGGATCCTGAGTGGAGACTTTAATATTGTGCTAACTTGTGAGGATCGACTTGGGTCACCAGTCACTCAACAAGAAGTTTAGGATTTCAAGGATTGTATAGACCAACTCCAGCTTACTTCACTAAGAGCAAAGGTTTCTACTATACTTTTTGCAATAAACAACAGCAAGATCAAAGAGTGTATTCAAAGATTGACTGGGTCCTGGGAAACTCTCAATGGCTACAAAGATATGGTAATGTGGAGGTTGAATTCCTATCACCTGGGATTTCTGACCACTCTTTAATCTTGGTCCAATATATTAGTCAGCAAGCTTCCAGACCTAAACTGTTCAGACTGTATAGAACTATGTTGGAGCATCAGAAATTCCCTGAGATTGTGGCAAATACGTGGAGGAAGAACTATTCTGGAACTTATATGTATAAGCTAAACCAAAAACTTAAAACTCGCAAAAATGATTTGCAGGAACTGAATACTTATATGGCAACTTACACACAAAAAATTCAACAAACCAGAATACTATTAGACATCACGCAGAGCAAGCTAGCCTTAGATCCTATGAATCACGAACTGATACAAGAGGAGGCCAAGCTACTAAAGTAATTTCAACATTGGAACTTGGTAGAGGAGAAGGTGCTAAGATAGAAATCCAGAGCAACATGGATCAAATGTAGAGATGCTAATCCAAGTACTTCCATGCACAATGTAAGATCAAATGTAATGAAAAGTATGCCATCAGAGAAATCTCTTGGGGTTGATGGTTTCCCTATGGAATTTAACAGAAGTCAATGGACTATTATCAATGATAATGTCTTACTTGCAGTGAAAGAGTTTTTCAGATCTGGTAACCTTCTGAGAGCATTTAGTTGCACTGTAGTTACTTTGATCCCAAAATGTTCCAACCCTTCCATGGTAAAAGATTTCAGACCAATAGCCTGCTGTACTACTTTCTATAAGTTTCTCAGAAAAATCCTGACTAATAGGATAAAAAAAGTTATTGATACACTCATAGGGCCATCACAATCAGTATTCATAAAGGGTAGAAGCATCATAGAAAATATCTTATTTAGCCATGAGTTATTCAAATGGTACTTAAGGAATGGATTATCCCCAAGATGTGTACTGAAAGTTAATTTTTGGAAAGCATATGACTTCATAGAATGGTGTTTCCTTAAGAGTATTTTAGCTGAGTTGGGGTTGCCATTGAAGATTATCAACTGGATTATGGAATGTGTTTGTTCTGTTTCTTATTCACTGATCTTAAATGGGGGGCTTACAAAACCTTTCTAAGGAAAAAGAGGGATAAGACAAGGTGATCCTATGTCACCTTATTTGTTTTTTTTATAGCTATGGAATATTTGAATAGGGAGTTGAAATTCCTAAACCCGAAAAAGGGGTTTCAATACCAACCCAGGTGCAAGCAACTTTATATAAAGCACATATTTTTTGCAGATGACCTTCTTCTATTCTGTAAAGATGATATTAACTCTGTAATAATGCTCCATCAAGCTTTCCTGAAATTCTCAAAAGCCACAGGGTTACAAGCCAATATTGACAAGAGCTCAATCTATTTTTCTGGAACCAAACCTCAGGACAAGCAGAACATCCTGGAAGTTTTAGGCTATACTGAAGGTGAATTGGCCTTTAAATATCTACGGGTTCAATTGTCCTAAAAAAGCTTACAATCGACCAGTGCCAACTACTTGTGGATAGAATAGTGGAAAAAATGAGATGCTGGAGTGCTAAATTACTATCATATGCTGGTAGATTACAGCTGATTAATTTGGTTATCTTTGGCATACAAAATTATTAGGCTCAGATCTTTCTACTGCCTAAAAGAATCATGAAGGTAATCACAAGCCTCTATTGAGTGTTTTTGTGGACAGGAGCCAGTCTGACTTCAAAGAAGGCACTTGTTACTTGGGATAAAATTTGTTTTCCAAAATCAGCAGGTGGTTTAAATGTTTTGAATATATATCTCTGGAATAAAGTTACTATCATTAAACAACTTTGGGCATTATCTGAAAAGAAGGATGGTTTATGGATAAAATGGGTGCATACCTATTATTTGAAGGCTGAAAATGTTGAATCCTCTAACGGTCCAAAAAATGCCTCATGGGCAATTAGGAAAATTATCAGTGCACAGAAGAATATTATGGAGGCCCCAGGACTACAATGGGACTTGGAGGTTAGATTGAGAGCATGTGTCGCAGGAGAGTCATTCACAATAAAGAAGATGTACAATGTTTTAACTCCCTAGCTCCCCAAAGTTCCCTAGAAAAGTATTATATTAGAGCATTAAGTACACCCCAGACATAGCTTCATTCTTTGGTTAGCTCTGCTGAACAGACTTGCTTCAGTTGAGAGACTAGAAAAGTTTGGAATTCAAGTGCCAAAAACATATGTGTTGTGTGGAACTACTGATGAAACACATGGCCATCTATTTCTTGATTGCAGTATCACCAAGAATTTATGGAGGAGGTTGCTGAATTGGTTAGGTATACAGAAAAATATAGGTAGTTGGAATAAAGAGACAGAGTGGGTATCTAGACAAGCTAAAGAGAAGTCTACGCAAGGTGCTATGTTATGTAGTGTATTTTCAATGATGGTCAAAATCATATGGAGAAGCAGAAATAGCATTAGATTCCAGGAGGGCAAATATGAAGAGGAAAAGGTTTGCAGGGAGATAGCAATCCACATTCATATACAAAGTCAAAGGCACCAAAGATTGGGAATGATACTCCAACAAGCCGCTGCAACACCATGAAGCTAGATTGATGATTTCTTACTACTTTTGATTTGAAAATGTAATATGAGGCTTTATGATTCTCAATACTACTGAGCAGCGTCCCTACATGTTAGGAGGGGAAAAACTAGTACAGGCTTTTGTCAAAAATGAGAAAATAGGGAGTCAGGCCCTCTTTTGGTTTGTAAACCCATATTTTGGTGAAATAAAAATGTTTTATTTACCAAAAAAAAGACAACAAGATCAGAAAACACGATTAATGAAACATGTGAATAAACTTAGTGAGCCATAACACTTAGCTTCTAAAGTATTTGCCTTCATTCTTTCTAATGTGAGATTTACTAACTGATATAAACCATGTGAGCTACCATGGAGTCCAATGTTTTATCCATGTTGGGGAGAGCTATCCTATCCTTGTAATTCAAGTAGAACCTTAACTTATAGTGATCACTAAACATAACCCATATTGGGACTTAAACATGTGGTGGCTTGTAGTTTCTAGGAATTTTGGATACACTCATCAATATTTCTTTCTCGGTGCTAAATACTACTCCCAGAATACATATATGCTCATACTTAAGAAATCCACCTTAAAATAGCATAAGGTTTTATTGAACGGAAACCAGTTATGCTTCTCTTTACTTTAAATAACAATCAATATAAACAATTGTGTATTTCATATCTTATCTTTAGATCAAAAGATCAATCTATTGTGAATCATGCTATAATATATGTGAATGAAGTTTCAAAAGCTTCGACTTCCTTGTAAACTTTATGCTTGTACTTAGGACTTGGAATTCATGCTTTATTTCATAGAAATTCGTAATACAATATTATGCTCAATAATCACCTTGAAATCTTTCAACTATATTAAGTCAAGATACTGAATATCAAACCATAATAGAAATCTTGCAACTAAAAACATGAATATATGTAAATCTTGATGCACTTAAAGCTTTCAATCACATAGTAGTATCATACTTCAAGAATATGGTTATTTTGGTATGAACCCTAGTTCAAAACAAGTAAATTTAAATCTTAAAATTGTGCTTATTTGGGAAAAAGGATGGATGATTATTCTTTTTCATAAACCCCACATTTCAAGAATTTCTTGACTTACGAATAGAGATTGAACTTAGGGACTTGAAAGATGAATTAGTAAGAGGAACCCTAATATTGATGTTCTTGAAGATGGGAGGAGGAAAGTGTTGTTAATTTACTGAAGGATAGAGTAAAATAACACCTCTCTGGGGCTTATTAGTAGTGGGTTGGAGTTATAAGAGGGGAAAATACAAAAACCCCCTTTAACTAAACTATAGAAATTACTCGCCAGTCTTTATGAGTCAACCATACGACTTGTATGGTGAGGATATGACTAGGTCTAGCAATTCATAAGTTTGGCAGAATCAAGGATGGTATACAATGGTCAATATATGAGTAGTAACATCTCCATATGACTTGTATTCCCCACTCTTATGTTTTACAAAATCTTACAGAGCCTACACTGATGAACTCACGACTTTCCTTCATACAACTTGTATGATTATCTAACAACTCTAAGGGCTGAGTCGTACTTAAAATGAATATCCACTATGCCACACTATTATAAGTACAATTACAACATATGACTCATATGATTTATGTACGAATAAAATGTATAACTCGTATGATGCATAAAGACTTCCAAACATGGGGTATTACAGACATCCATATCTGAGTCTCTAGTTTGGCACTGTGCTAAAACTCTCAAATGCATATCAAAGTGTTGCCCGCATCTATCGACAACATTGTGTCATCCTCCGAGGATATCATAGAGTCAAATAATATGTTCAAGGTTCATAGCAATGCAAGCACATAATAAGGAGTCAAAAAGTAAATTTCCTGAAATGTCCTTGTAGCCTCCCAAAAATAGGTTATGGACATCTCCAGACCGATTTGAAAGAATCTACTAAACCCTTAGCTCTTTTACAAACACACTAATGAAACCTAGTCTCTGATACAAATTTGTCACGACCCTATTTCTTAGGTCATTATGGCGCCTAGTATAACCTACTAGTAGGCAAGTCCATCCCATATTTCAGAACATCTAGTAATGGACTACCCAAATATAAATATAACTGAATGCTAAATAGAGGAAATAAAAGAATAAAATCCCAAAACCTAGTGGTATCAGTGCAAGATCTGCTAATATAACAAGACTACAAAAGTTATATAGATGAATTCAATTATATTGATACAATTTATCTCCAAATACAACATAGAGACGAGTCTATTACATAAAAGGGAGGTAAGTAGTACTCCAAATGTTAGGAGCTCACTCCAAGTCTCCGAATCATGGATTTTCCACACGATGCACACATCAATGGTGATAACTCATACTGTTATCTGCAGCCTGCAAAAGTGTATTATGAGTACCAAATGAATGGTACTTAGTAGGAAACTGCCAATTGAGCTCCAAAGATAAAGAAGATATACATAACATATAAGCAAATTAGGAAACAATACCCAAGAGCCCAGTAACCATATAACAAAGCCTGTGGGATAATAAGGACATTCTATCCTATTCATGTTCAAGAGACTTACTAAGGCTAAGAAAATTTTAAGGATGCACTATACTATTCCAAATAGACTAAAAAGTCTCAACACTATACTGTGTATCCCTAGCTAATATATAAATAGAGGGAAAAAAGGATAAATAACAATACACATGGCCAAGAAATGAATATACAATTTGACAAATGTAGGGAGAGATATACGATAATGCCATATCTAGATATAGCTATATATACATATAGCTATATATATATATATATGTAGATAGACTAATATAGATATATAAGGACAACTCAATGCACAACCTTGATAATCATGTCTTATTTTTAAGGCCTCATTATAATCCTATCAGGATATAGTACAAATATGCTCAGGGCTTCTAATCCATATATCTCATGATGAAATAATCATGCTAATAATGAAATCATTAGACAGACGAGACCAAAATTATACATTGATATTGATACCAAATCAATGAACAATCTGTGATAAGCTAGTCATAACAATGGTCATAATAATGATAATAGCAATATCAATAACAACGTAAATCTATTCTAGACAACTAAATACCTAAATGAGCTGAGGTATGACCCCATCGCCCCAGGCTTAAAAGTTTCAATCAGCATACAATAACACAAGGCATAGTTATCAGTCATATCTATATGGCCATCCAATACTAGTTGATAGACATAGGCGCATACTAGTGATTGGTGATGCGCATCTAAATATGAATATAATAGAATTCACAATACCATAACAATCATCATTATCCTCATCCTAATCATAATCATCCTCCGACCGTGCCAGGTATATATTTATATAAATGCCATACATAGGCTAGCCGAACTCGAATAGGTAGATATGCATATAGTCATATTAATACAACTATCATTCGGGCTTGTCGGGTACTAATATAATCATCATAACATCCTCCATCCTTTCTTGGTTTTATCACATAATAATAATATCCTTCGGTCTTGTCGGTATCATCACATTATCATAATATCCTCTGGCTTTGTCGGGTATCATCAAATCATTATTATATCCAAATCAATGTCTATAAGAGAGAGCGAGCCACACGAGGGATAAAGTCAAGTGTATGCCTTACAGGGGATAAAGTAAGTGATCATGAAAAGAGAAGCAAGGTAGAGTATATTTCAATAATTTATCATTCATCATCAATATCATATCATTAATAAGTATATATATAATAGGTACACAGACTCAAGCCATGGGTAAAAGAGTGTATGTTCGTAATCCATTGCCCGGAATAATCTTTTGGACTAAATCATTATAAAGTGTAGAAAGATCAAAATATCTCATGGTCGTAGTAAATAATAGTGTTAATTCATGGGCCGAAATCTGTGTTGGTCAAATTCTTAAATTATCATTATTAACCTCTTTTATACATATAGATTATCTGTTAATCTAGGTGGTCATCATGGTAAAGAAATCTGCTTTTAAGATGCAAAGTTGTTTTATAGCTCTTAATTAGGAAGAATAGACATAATATCATACTTAACTAGAATATCATTATTTACCGATATAATGATCATGAATTTGTTGAATCTTTGCATGCCATCACTAGAATTCAACTATTGGAATCATAAAAATCATATAGCATCTTCCTGCACACCATATCATAACATGGCCTTGGGCCCAATAATGTTTATGAAATAGTCATAACGTCATAATACCTATACAAAACTCTTATAACTACTTATGTTAGTAAGCTATCTCGTATTCATAAGTCATAGCTTAACTATGGGGCATAACATATTTATAGGCCTAAAGAATATTTGTAATTGTCTCACATCTAGGAGACATATTATAAGTAAGACATTTTATATCTTGGAGATATAGCATATCACTAGGACATAAATCATAACTATGATGCACATCACATCTATAAGGCATCTCATACCTATAGGCCTATTTCATGACTATGAGGAATATCATCTCTAAAGTCCAATCACCATATCTAAGAGGGACAACATTGCTAAAGGACCAATATCACATCCAAGAGGAAATAATGTCTCTAAAGGCCTAATATCATGTCTAAGAGAAAAATATCATGGCAATATGCAAATAATCATAATTCGGGGAACATTGTTACAGTTTATAAAGCCAAAAAGTAAACTTATTCTAAGGGCTCAATAGTCCAAACTGTGCCTAGCATCTGCAACTATGTCCAGAAGTGCTAGCATAAGCCTTGGCCTATGTGGGTCGGACTATCCCCTTTCTAATCCTAAATTTCCATAGTTAGGAAATATACGCCCCAAACTAGGTTAAATTATGTATTCCAACATCTAGATGTCAAGTAATCCATAATCAATCCTAAGATAGGAAATTCATCTTGAAACATGGGCAATTAACTCAACTCTATCCAAATTACGATTTCAAGATAATAGACTATCCCAACTAAGGTTAATCATACTAACCATGATTCCAACACTTAAACCACATTATGAACCTAGCATTATATCATATCCATGCTACAAACTAGTCCAATCTAGGGAGAGGGCAAAGGGGTTCTAAGAGGTACTTAGTATTTCACCTAAAGGGTCCAAAACCCTTATCTAATCCCCAAATTCAATACCTAAGACTAAGTTATTATACTCAAAATAAAACTTAACATTCAAATTCACAAATAATATACATCACGATCATCTTATGAAGAGGAGTAGTGTCACAACCCGAGGCTACCCTTAGTCGTAACACGGTGCTTAAGACCACAAGTAACCTCAAGATAACCATGATATGGTACCTATTTTAAGCACTAAATAATATAATAATAAACTATCATGTGTGGAAGATAAATTGATAAAAGTTTGTTAAGATATAAAAATACCAACATAGTTGAATTACAGAAGCAAATACCAATATGGCTGAAATACAGAATCAACCAAAAGTAAGTCTGAATAGCTAAATATCTAATTATCTAAACATCTATTCAAAAAGCCTCTAAGACATGTGGAATTGATGGTTTAAACCCTAACTAAATCCAACTGACGTAAATGAAAGACATACTAAAAGTAACTGAACATAACATGTCTTTGATGGATGAGGACTCACGACTACTGCTATTGAGAGGCATTAAACTGACTAAGCGTGATTGAGAAATTAAGCATCCAAACCTATATTTTGAAATGAATATCACGCAAAAGATAGCATGTAGTTAGTACTTTTAATGTACTGGTACTTGAGATAAGGAGTAACTGAAAATACATATGGATACTGAACATGTATGCATGAACATGTAGAAAGAATGCAAGACCAAGTAAAACATGTACTGAGATAATCTACAAAACAAATTGTCTGAATATCTAATAAACTAAATACTTGGTCATGTAAACCCATACTGATATAACCTGAGTACTATGTGGGAACTATCATGTACCCTATATGTCCTAATCTAAGCTAATAGGTATCTAACCTGCAACCCTAGTTGGGAGGGTGTCAGTACCTTTCCATGGGTACTAAAATTGGTTGTGTGGATCCACTAATTTATGATCTCAAAGAACTAAGGTATGAGTCCTCTACTGGATGGTGACCCCTAAGAGACTGTCATTCCTCTACTTTCGGGTGACATCTTATAACCTATGATGGCTATGTAGTTTTGGAATATAGGGATTGCTACAAAATATCTCAGTTCTCTAATGGTGGGTAAGCCTTCATCCCTAGGTTCACTCAATTCTAAATCCTACTCTCAACTAAAATGACACTGGTACTAATTTAAAACCAACTAGACATATAAACTGATAATCTCAACATTATTATAACAAACTAAGTATGATAGTAAAATCATAATCTAATGACTTACTACTAGTAATTCTGAAACATGGGTAAACATATAGGTATCAGGTGTTCATAACCCTCTAGCACTATATATTAAATACAAAATAATCATTTAAAACACTGTAATAGAATTCATGAATCGTAAACCCCATAATATAGTATATTTCACTAAACTATCTGAATTCATGATTATGACTACGTGAATATGATAAACTTATGAGAACAACATGATCTCATAGTTGTTTTCATAACTACAGAAATTGACATGGTATTAACAGAAAATGATGTGGCTGATTAAAATTCAAAATATGTAATAACATAAATCACTTGGGGGAAACATCTTTGTATGGCTTGAATTCAAAACTACAAAGAAATAATGAAGTAAATTTATGCTTAATATTTAAATATCATTAAAATAACATAAAGAATTCATACTTGAACTCAAAGTGTTTTGGGACTGAATGGCTGGAAGGAGCCCATTGATGAATACCCCACATACCTTAATTGCTTGAATCATTGGAAAAAAAGATTAGAATTGGAACCTACAATGGTGAATACTTGGGAATAGGCCTGATTTTATGTTCTTGCGAAAATGGATGGGTTTTAGGTATGATAACTGATAGGGAACGGGGAAAATAATGCCCCTTTTGAGCTTTAAGTCATCAATTTGGGTGTTTGGGTGGGGGAAATACCAAAATGCCCCTCCATAAGTTAATGAAAATACTGCAGAAAACAAAACCTCTATGTCACGGAGGTTATTACGGAGGTTGTCCTTCATGACACAATGTGTATCACGGAGGTTAACCTCTGTGACACCCCGTATATCGTGGTGGTCCTACCTTTGTGACACGCCCATATCACGGAGGAATTATACCTTCGTGGTTCAAAAACACCCTAAACCTATTTCAAAAATTTTGAAGCTCTCCTGGATGACCCTTTTAACACCTCTAAACACATTTCAACTCCAAAATCAGCATTTCATACTCGGGAATGCCAAAAATGAAATGTTCGCATTCTTGGTAAGGGTGTGCATGGTATGGTATGTATTGAATATTATACGAAAACCAATTATTTTTATACTGTGGTATGGATGCTATAGTATCTGGTATGGTACTTAGTGGGAGTTTTAAATTATTTTGGTATTTGGTACAATATTTGATATTTATATAATAAATATGGAAATACCATATATCACACTAAAGTTTTCTAATAATATATAAAACCCATTTATATTATGTTTAATATTATTAAATATATTTATATATCGTCCATTAAGCAATTGAACATAAAGTAACTTTTATGCATAAATAATTTTTTTTGGAAGCTTATTATTTAGGATTACTATGATTAAGTTTAGGTAATATTGTTAAGAATTTACATCTTGGACTACTCAATTGTGATTGAAATATTCTTTTTGTGTAATTGATTAACAAATCTAGTTGTTCGTCTGATATGATTGAGACATTTTTAAAGTTTAAAGTGATAATTTTTTATATGAATATATGTTAGACAAAATAAAATAAAGTATGGTTACTAAATTACCATAACATAAAATACCGAACCCAAATTTAAAAATACTGAACCATGCCTAACTAATTTGGTATGGTAATGGTGTTGATCTTTTAGATACTGAAAATCGAAGTTACCATACTGATGTTTAAAATACCGTAACGTATCGTACCATGCCCACCCCTAATTCTTGGGGTCTTAAATTGGCTAAGCTGTTTGTACATAGTGTGAAATAAATGCCTTGAACCCCTTTAAACATGTAAATAAGACCTGAAAACTTGACTATGATCTTGCAAGGTATTACAATATCTTCCCCTTGAAATCATTCATCTCCAAATGAAACAGTTTGTGCTGAGATACTCGGAGAACTGAGGTCGTACATTGAATATTTAAGAGCTGAATTATGATAAAGTAACTAAATCTGGATCATGATACAAGGACTGAACTGAATTCATGAATGCATGCTATGACATGTGGATGGCTATATAGCTGAGATAAAAAAAGAGAATCACTTAACAAAAACCAGTACCTCACGCTGGATCTGAATTCATAGAGAAAATATGAGGATACATGGCTCGCATATCTGCTTCAGCTTCCCAAGTAGCACGCTCAACAGACTGACTCCGCCATAGAACCTTAACCAAACAAACTTTTTTATTCCTTAACCTACATATCTGACATTCAAGGATCTGAACTAGGACTTCTTTATAGAAGAGACTATCTTTTACATCTATATTTTCTAAATGAATGATAGAAGCTGAGTCACCAATATATTTCTTTATCAAAGAGACATGGAACACCGGATGTAGTGATGTTAAATTTGCAGGCAATTCTATCTCATAAGCTACCTTTCCAAAATGGCTCAAAATCCTATATAGGACAACATAGTAGCGACTGAGCTTTTCTTTCTTCCCAAATCTCTTCACCTCTTTCATAGGCAAAATATTTAGATAAACTAAGTCACTAACGTCAAACTCAAGATCTCTTCTTCTAACATCTGCATAAGATTTTTGATGACTTTGGGCCATCTTTATCCTTTCATGGATTAACTAAACTTTCTACATTGCCTCATCCACTGAATCTGGCTCTATTAAAGAAACTTAACCTACTTTAAACTAGCCATTAGGAGATCTACTCCTTTTTCCATAGAGAACCTCAAATGGAGCCATCTAAATACAAGAGTGATAGCTATTATTGTACGCAAACTCAATCAAAGGTAAGTTGTCATCCCAACTACCCTTGAATTCGATAACACAAGCCCTCAATATATCCTTTAAAGTCTGAATGGTTCGCTCTGCCTGAATATCTATCCGTGGATGAAATGCTATACTGAGATGGACTTGGGTACAAAGACCCTTCTGAAAAGCCATTTAAAAGTTAGAGATAAACTGGGTACCTTTAACTTAAATGATGGTCAATGGATACCCATGAAAATTTACTAACTCCCTGATATAGAGCCTATCATAATCCTTTCCTGAATGCGATGTATGAACTGGTATGAAATGGGTGACTTGTTTTTTCTATATATAATGACCTAAATAAAATCATACCGACGGTGCGTATAAGGAAACCCTATCACAAAATCCATGTTCACCATCTCCCACGTCCAAGTGGGGATGATGAACTCTTGAAGTATACCATTTGGCCTCTGGCGCTCAACCTTAACTTGCTACCAATTTAAACACTTAGCTATAAATTCTGCAATATCTTTCTTCATACCATTCCACCAGTAAATTTCTCGCAAATCATGATATGTCTTATTGGCTCCTAGGTGAATAGAATATGTCGCACCATATTCTTCAACTAATATCCACTGTCTCTAACTATATACAGTCAAAACACATAACCTGCCTTGACAATAAAGCAAACCATCTCTCCCTTTGGAGAAAACCTCAAACTTTTAATCTCTAACTTCCTTATTCATCTTGACCAAAATAGGATCCCTATCTTCCTTTTCTTTTACTTTGGCAGCCAATGAAGATTTGGAACAATTCTAAACCCATATACAACATTCCATCGAATCAACCAAGTGAAAACGTAACCTGGCAAGATGATGAACCTCAAAAACTAATTCTTTATAATCATCCTCAACATGTGAAACACTTCCCATAAACAATCTATTAAGGGCATCAACCACTACATTGGCCTTACCCGGGTGATACAACACTATCATATCATAGTCCTTTAATAATTCCATCCACCTTCTTTAATGAAGATTTAGATCCTTTTGAGTGAATACATAGTGTAAATTCTTATGATCTATGAACACATCAACATGAACCCCATAAAGGTAATGCCTCCAAATCTTTAAGGAAAATATATCTACTTCTAACTCAAGGTTATGGGTCAAGTAATTTTCTCATGGGGTTTAAGTAGTCTAGAGGCATAGATATGACCTTACCTCTCTGCATTAATGAACAATCAAGACCAACTCTAGAAGAATCACAATAAATTACAAACCTATTTGTGCCATATGGTAAAATCAAGACTGGGCAAAAGTGAGTTGAATCATCCACTCCTAAAAACTCTTCTCTCATGGATCTAACAATTGAAGTTTGACTTTCTTCTGGGTTAATCAATACATGGTAGAAGAAATAGACTAAAACCCTTCAACAATCTGTCTGTTGTAACCGACTAAACCCAAGAAACTCTTGATATCTAAGGGAGAGATGGGTCTAGGACAGTTTCTTACTGCTTTAGTCTTTTGAGGATCAACTCGAATGCCATCACCAGAAATGATATGGCAAAGAAAAGCTACTAATCTCAACAAAAATTTGCACTTGCTGAACTTAGTGAATAATTGGTGATTTTTAAGGGTCTGCACTATAACTCTCAAATGGTCTTCATGATCACTTTCACTATGGTAATAGATAAGGATGTCATCTATGAAGACTATGATGAACATGTCCAAGTACTACTTTAACACCCTATTCATCAAAATGCCACATTATCTGACTTTAAGCTGATGATAGTCAGATCTGAGGTCTATCTTTGAGAAGTAACTTACACCCTGAAGTTGGTCAAACAGGTCATCAATTTTAGGGAGAGGATACTTATTCTTGATTGTGACTTTGTTCAGCTGATAGTAGTTGATGAAAATTCTAAGAGAACCATCTTTTTTTGCGCAGGAAGAGGACTAGAGCACCCCATAGAGAAACACTAGTACCTGATCACACCCTTATCTAAGACATCTTTTAAATGTTTCTTCAATTTATTAAGGTCAACTTGAGATATTCTATAAGGTGAAATTGAGATAGGATGGGTATCTAGAATGAGATCTATTCCAAAGTCATTTTCCTTTTAGGGAGAAACTTCAGGAAGATCTTCAAGGAATACTTCTTGAAACTCAGTCACTACTAGAACTGACTCAAGACTTGGGAGTTTTAGAATTTGAGTCCTCGAATAGGCTGAGATGGTATATACATCCCTTGGATATCATCTTTATTGCCTTAAGATAAGAGAAAATTTAACTCTTAGGCACTGAAGTACTACTCTTCCATTCAATAATGGTCTTATTAGGAAATTAGAATTGGATAATTCTATTTCTACAATCAACTGAGGCATAGCATGAGTGGAGCCTATCTATGCTGAGAATGACATCAAAATCAGTCATCTCTAACTCTACAAGACCAACTGAAGTAACTCTCTAAGACACCATGACCAGGCGATTTCTGTATACCTATTTGGCGATAATAGAACTACCCACTAAGGATAGACATTGAAAAAGGTTTTGCTAAGATTTTGGGCTAACACAAAGTATATCACTATATAAGGAGTCATAAAGGAAAGTGAAGTTCCGAGGTCTAACAATGCATAAAAATGAAGATGAAAGACTTGTAATACACCCGTAACCACATTAGGAAAACTTTACTAATCTTATCAAGTTTGGAGAGCATAAAGTTGGTTATGATGATGCCCATTGGTGGAACTAGACGTGGCAACCTACAAAGTCGAGTGATCTTCTAGAGCTGATGAAAACTTTGACTGACCCTGTTAACGAAGATGCTTTCCCTTCTAGGCAACAACTAGGCTATCCCTAATCTCGTGGCCTAACTTGCCATATCCAAAGCACCCATCACTGACTGCTCTACACTTCCTGGGATGATTCTTACCATATTTCTTGCAAAGTGGGTTGGTACTACCACTATTTATGCTACCTTAGGTTTTAGAGCCTGGTGCTCTATCCCTATTGTCCTGCCTGAACTTAGGCACCTGAGTACCAACTGAAGATAGGGCTGGGGCAAAATTTTTCTAGTGGAATAGAGAATGATTTCCATTATTAGACCTCTATTTTGAGAAGTTGAAGCTACCTGTTCTTGTCCTGTTGTTCTTCTTTTCCTTATCCTTGAGCTTCTTCTTCTCAATATGCTGTGCATGAACTATTAGCCTAGAAAGGTCCATTTCCTTAACCAACATGGCTTTTATACACATGTTAACTACACGTCTAACACCCCAGACATAAACTTACTCATCTTTGACGTAGAATCAACTACCATAGTGGAAGCAGACCTCATTAGATGAGTAAATTTGAGTGAGTACTTCTTCACACTAATGTTACCTTGCTTGAAATTTATGAAATCCTACAACTTAGACTCCCCTAAATCAAGTTGGAAGAGATTGTCTAAAAAGGCGGAGGAAAACTCCTCTTACTCTATAGGCCCTACTTCAACACTTTCATCCTTCCTCCACTTCTTGAACCAAGTATGAGCCACCCATTGCAATTGGTAAGCAGATAAATCAACACTCACACTAGAATTAACACCCATAATGTTTGTCACTTCCTACACACCATCCAAAAACTTCTGTGGATCCTCCTCAGACTTGGATCCAAAAAACAATGGAGCATTCATCCGAGTGAAGTCTCAGGTCCTAGCTGTTATTGTATCATCACTGGGATGGCTGGTGGAACAACCTATTTATTATTTTGAGCAACTATAGAATGGGCCAAAGTTGTGAAAATGACCCTGAACTCAACATAGAAAACATGTTCATTTAGTGGATCTTCCTGAATAGTGGTGGTGTGGGTTGATCCTTATTCTTTCTTTTGTTGTTTATTGTGGGAGGCGTATTTTGTAAATCGAAGAAGGATGATTTTTAAAAAGGGAATTTAATAGAGCTCATGCCCTTTCATACAATATGAGTACTGAAAGAAGGGAAACTGCCCTAACGTGTCTCATAGCTTCTTCCCATAAGTGTGGAGGGCTTCATACCTATGCACTAGAATTTACTCAACGTTACTTTCAGACACCATATGACACTTCAAAACCTTAGGCTTTGATATAAAGTTTTGTTATAACCTGAGGCAACCTCCTAGTTGTACCACGATACTAAGGCCATAAGTGACTCCAAGCTAACCCATGATGAGGTACCTACTGTGAGCATAAAATAAAATAATTACAAAACATCATGTGCGAAAGATAAACTGATAAAAAATTTTAATATATAAAAATAAATCAAATACCAATATGTATGAATTATGAAATAAATCAAAAACAAGTCTGAATATCTGAATATCTGAATATCTAAGCATCTAGTCAGAAAGCATCTAAGATATGTGGAGTTGATTTTACAAACCTCCAACTAACTCCAACTGATTAAAATGAAAGAAAAACTAAAAGCAACTGAATATAACTTGTCGTTGATGGATTAGGACTCACCACTACTGCTATTGAGAGACATTTAGCTGACTAAAAGTGATCAGGAAACTGAGCATCTGAACATATATAGTGAAATCAATATAGTACAAAAAAGAGTATGCAGTTAGTACTTTTAATGTACTGGTACATAAGATAGGGACTAACCAAAAATACATATGGATACTAAATATAGATGCAAGAACATTTATAAGGAATATAAGACAAAGTAAAACATGTACTGAGATAATTTGTAAAACTGACTACTTGTTCATGCAAACCCATACTAATATAACCTAAGTACTGACTGAAGTTATGGAAGCTATCATGTAACTGACATGTCCTAATTTGAGATCAGAGTCTAACTTGTAACCCCAGTTGGGAGGGTATTAGTACCTTATCATGAGTACTAATACTGGCTGTGTGGATCCATAAAATTATTGTCCCAAAGGACTAGGGTGTCAGTCCTCTATTGGCAAGTGACATCTCATAACCTATACTGGCTATGTAGTTTTGGTACTTACGGATTTCTACTAAAGGTCTTAGTCCTCTACTGGCAAGTGAGCCCTTATCCCTAGGTTCACTCAGTGCTAAATCCTACTCTTAACTGAACTACATGGTATTGATTTAAAGTCAACTGGACATCACAACTGATAATTCTTAACATGATTTTAACAAACTGAGCGTGATAACAAAATCATGATCTGAATGGCTAGCTACTTGTAATTCTAAAACATGGGTAAACATATAGGTATCGAGCATTCATAACACTCCAACACTGAATAATACTTTAAAAACAAAATCATCATTTAAAATATTTTAAGAGAATTCATGATTCGTAAACCTAAATCATAGTATATTTCACTACACTAATGGAATTCCTGATTATGAGTACGAGAATATAATAAATTTATGAGAACAACATGATCATATGGTTTATTTGATAACTTGAGAAATTGACATAGTAATAACTAAACATGATGAGGGTGATTGAAATTCAAAGTATGTAATAACATAAATCACATTGGGAAAACATCTTGGCATGGCTTAAATTTTAAACTACAAAGAAATTATGCAGTAAACTCATGCTTAACATTTAAATATCATAAGAAAGAGGATAAGGACATCCTACTTGAACAAAAACGGTTTTGGGACTGAATAAGTGGAAAAAACCCATTGATGAATACCCCACATACCTTAATATCTTGAATCCTTGAAGAAAAAGCCTGGAATTTGAATCTTGAATGGTTAATCCTTGGTAAGAGTATTGATTTTACGTTCTTAGGAAAGGGGATGGGTTTTAAGTATGATAACTGATGGGGAATGGGGCAAATAATGCCTCTTTTGAGCTTTAAGTCGTCAATTTAGGTGTTTGGAGTCAGGGGAAAGACCAAAATTCATGTTATAACCCAAACCAAGGCCTAGCCGTGATGTGTATCTCAAGTCCCACGTGGACCAGAGATCACCCACTACACCTTACCAAACCAAACACACCATACCCAAGGTTGGTTGAATTCCAAACATATAACAAGATAGCGTACAATAGTCCAAGAAAGTTTTAAATGCATGCCCATAACCAACCACCGACGATCAAACAAACGATCGATTGATGCTACCGAATAGCCATAGTAGTCCAAAAAAATTCTAACAATGATCCAAAACTGAATATCAACAAAGTGTCGGGACATTTCCCCGACAATAGCCAAAAACTAAATCCAAAGGAATAGTCAAAATTTAAAGGAAACCATAATCATTAAATGGGATCTTTCGAAGTATGAAAGCTCACCACTTCAATCTGACTCACTACTTGATCCCAATTTGAAGTCACTGAGCAGGAGAAATAGAAGTATGACCAACTCCTGCTTAGCATAGGGATATAATGTCTGAATATGGCTAGATAGGTGAATGCTAGTATGTAACTAGTGGATAACGATAACGTAATGACATGTCAATAGTTTAAAATAATTCTAAATCTAATGCACATAATCAAATGCATAAAAACACTCACACACACACACATATATATATATCATATGTCGGTATATGGAACAAGGCTTAATATGTCTTTCAAATCTTTAGCTTAGATTGTGTAGCTCAACAATCATATAATAGTACCCACGGGCCAGATGGTCCCAAACTCTTACCCCCGATCAGGCCCCAATGTGTATAGCCGTATGAACTGGAGAATAATCTTATATATATATATATATGCACATGGGGGACTCAAACCTTCCAACATATACGAAGGTGACTTAAACGCCAATCATATAATGATTAATGGGGGAGTCAAACCTCCCAAATTATGAATGAATAATAATGGGGAGTCGAACATCCTTATTCACTTTGACTCTCACGTTGGCAAATATGGTTTCCAGTATCAGTTACTTGGACCTCTACTTTCACGTCTCAGCTACACAATTCTTATTAGAGCCATATTAAAACAAGTATCACACATTCCCATACATTTAACCATATTCAACATTTAGGCTTACATTGTTGGTATCGTCATAGCAACTACACTTGCAAGGTAACACATCATGAAAAACAATTTCCATTAACTTGGAGAAAACAATTCCCTTTGTTCATTAATACATGGAGGGGGTCACCAACTCCCTTTGTTCGTTAAATCATACCATTATATTTCAAATACCTTTTATATCATGTAATAGTTCAATACTAGTTCAATTTTACAAATTCCCACAGTTATCATAATAAAATCCAATTTAACATTATGGGGTTGGTGACAAAACCACTTCAAAAGTCACAAGTTTGGGAAAATCAAAATTCCTTAGTTCATTCACCACACCCATGCAACCACAAGTTCAAAATCATATTTAAAGCATGGAAATCATGTATAAACCATGATAAACATTGTTCAATTCATATGTATTCAAAACCACCAACCTTTGTTTCAAAACCCATATAAACATGTCATGAACAATACCTTAAAACACATGGTTTTACAAAATTAACAATGAGGGAAAAGTAACATGACTTTAATAGTAAGATGTACAGAGAGAAATCACCCTTGAGAGCCTTAATTGATGAACCTTTTGAAAACCCTAAGTGTTCTTGACCTTGAGGATTTAGGAGTATATGAGAAGTTACTTCTATTATTTCTAAGGAATAATTACACCCAAAGAGGTTATAAGACATGCTTTTTAATTTGGGTAAGAGGGAAAATGTCTAGAATGACCTCAACTTAAAATCTTAAAAAGTGCCTCCTTTGATTATGACCCAACCCCTTGATCGTAACTACTCCTTACGACTCGTCACCATGAGTCCAAAACAAGATAGTACCACCAAGTCAACATTTACTATTATTCATGCAACTCAATGGAACCTCTCATAATGGGACTCTACAACTTGTAGGGTCTATTCGTAGTCAACACAGAACCCAATTTCAAACTTATATAGGACACCCTACTATTACACTTAACGAATGGTAACATATCCTTATGGCTCTTAGGGAGCCACTCCCACTCAGGGTAGAATCAAGACACAAACTTACTATTTTGCTTATGATTCATCCCAATGACTCATCAGGACACCCTATGATTTTGAGGGTCCAGTCATAACCAGGAAATGAGCTCAAAGTTAAGGAAATTTTCGAGGGCCAAAATCTAAGGTGTTTCAATTTCCCCCTACTTAGATCATTCATCCTTGAATGATGGGACAAGGCAATCATTAGCTCAATTTGACTCCATTATCCTCTACTTATACTTTTACCAAAATCAAAAAATAAAATGCCATGGAAATTACTCTTTCCTTTAAGAAAGTCAGAAAATAAAGAGTTTATGTATAACACAACCCTATGGTTCCTCCATATGACCTTTATAAAAGCTATGCCCTTTGTATGCAACCGATGAACTTGTCGATCCAAAATTTCAGCTGGGACTTTGGCATACGATGAGGGATCCGAAATATCCACCTCCTGCAAATTAAGAACCATCGAAGAATCACTCACACACTTTTTAAACATCAAAACATGAAACATCATATAAATAAAGCTCAAATAAGGAGGAAAATCCAACTTATATGAAACATACCAACCCTCTTCAAGACCAAGTATGGGCCGACATATCGGGGATTGAGAGTTGCCTTCTTCCCAAACTGCATTACTCTCTTCATGGGAGATACCTTTAAGAACACCCAATTACCAACACTAAACCTTCACTCCCTTTGCCTCACATCCGCAGAGGACTTTTGGCAACTTTGGGCAGCTTTGAGTTTATCCTGAATCACTTTCACCTTATCCATCACTTGGTGAAGAAAATTTGAGCCAAAAATCTCTGCCTTACTAACCTCAAACCACCTAATAGGAGATCTACACCTCCTACAGTACATCACCTTAAACAAAGCTATCCCTATACTAGAGTGGTATTTATTATGATACGTGAACGCTATAAGAGAAAAATGATCAATCAAACTATTATCATAGTCAATCATGCAAGCCTAATAAATATCTTCCAACATCTAAATAGTCTTTTTTGCTTGCCCATCCTACTGCAGCTGGAGAGTAGTACTAAGGCTCACCTTAGTTCCCAGACCTCTCTAAAATAAATGCCAAAACTTTGATGAAAACTGAGTACCATGATCTAACATATTAGAAACAAGAGCCCTATGCAACTTTAGAATCTCTTAGAGGAAGCACCTCACATAATTCTTTACCAAATAATTCGTCCTCATTGGCCAGATGTGAGAAGACTTAGTCATCCTATCTATGATGACCCAAATCGCATCAAATTGACTCTAAGACTGAGGAATACCAATAAGGAAATACATATTAATTATCTCCCACTTCTATAAAGGAAACTCAATCTCTTGAATTAACTTGTTGGGCATTTAATGCTCAACCTTCACTTGTTAACACACTACATATTTAGCCAACTGACCACATCTTCTTTCATAGTGTTCCACCAATAAGTCTCCTTAAGATCATGAAGTATCTTTGTCGAACTGGGATAAATAACATAAATGAGACTCAGTCAAGATTCTCTCTCTCAAGCCATCAACATTGAGAACACATAATCTGCCTTGGTACCTCAAGCCATCATACCAATATCAATAGCTACAAACTTTTTCCACCTCACATCCCCCTTAATCTTTATTAAGACAGGATCTAATACTTGTTTCTCCTTTATTTCAGTCGGGATAACTTCTCCACCTCTTACACAAATACACCACCATCCTCAGAGTCTCAGAGACAAACTCCAAAGTTAACCAAATAGTGAATATCTTTCACCAACGCTTACTTATCCTCATCCATATTAGTTAGACTCCCCATGGATAACCTGTTAAGAGTATAAACAACCACATAAGCCTCTCCATGGTGATAGTGGAGGCTCAAGCCATAGTCTTTCAATAATTCAAGACACCTTTTCTACCTGAGATTTAAATCCTTCTAGGAGAACACATATTGTAGGCTCTTATGATTAGAAAAGATATCTACATGGACTCTATACAAATAGTAATACAAATGATGATGCAAAATACCACAACCAGCAACTCTAAGTCATAAGTCAAATAATTTCTCTTAAACTTTTAGATTCCTGGAATTATAGGCCACCACCCTACAATGTTGAATCAACACACAACCAAGTCCCCCATGGGATGCATCATAGTAGACAACAAAACAATTAGTACCTTTAGGCAGAGTCAAAACTGAAGCTAAAGTCAACTTATCTTTTAGCTTTTCAAAATAACACTCAGGAGCTTTGTACCATAAAAAGTTCACCTTCTTATCGGTCAACTTAGTCAACGAGGCAGGTATTATCGAAAAACTCTCTAAAAATATCCTATAGTAACAAGATAAACTAAGCTCTGAATATAGATTGGAGTCATGGGCTTAGGCTACTTCTTAACCACTACAAATTTCTATAGATCCACCATGTTCCTTTTACTAGAAACGACATGACCCCTATAAGTAACAATTTTTAACCAAAACTTACACTTTGAAAACTTTGCATACAAATGTTGACCTTTTAAGGTTTCAACATGATACGGAGGTGATTGAAATGATCTGCCTCTCTCTTGGAATACACCAAAATATCATCTATAAACACGATGATGGAAAAATCCAGAAATTAATGGAAGACCCTATTTATAAAGTCCATGAATAACACTAGGGCATTTTTCAAATAAAAATAAATGACTAACAACTCATAATTACCATACCGTGTTTGAAAAGGCAGTCTTAAGGATATCTACCTCTCTAATATTTAGCTGATGCTAACCCAACCTAAAATCAATCTTATAGAAACATCTAGCACCCTGAAGTAAGGCAAAAAAATTATCAATTTAGGGAAGAGGATACATATTCTTCACTATACACTTATTCAACTGATGGACATTCGAGGGGAACCATCCTTCGTATGTGCTATCAAAATAGGAGCACACCATAGAGACATACTAGGATGGATAAAACCCTTGTCAATGAGGCCTTTACAAATGCCCCTTAAGCTCTTTCAACTCAGCCAAAGCCATTTTATAGGGAGGGATAGAGATAGGACGAGTGTCTGGACCAAGGTAAGGAGAACGACGATCACCCAATAGCTTTAGGTAAGGAGAACTATCCTTAGAGTAGGAACTTGAACTCCTCTACTTCTTCTTAGACCATTTTCCACCATCTCTACCACTCTACCATTGGCCCCCACCTTGACCAGAAAATTTAAACTTTTTATTTTTTTTCCCCCTATCTCTGCCTACTTCTTTTTCTCTTTCTTAACCCGCTGTATATACACAACTAATCTGGAGATGTCCATATCCTTGTTTAATAAGGAAACCTTACTTTTTAGACTCAAATCACGGGATATTCTAAAAGCAAATTTCCTCATTCTTGCCCTTCTAATAGACACTAACTCAAGGCATATTGGGACAACTGATGGAACTTCAAAGCATAATCCTTAACTATTATCCTTCCTTGCTTTAGATCAACAAACTCTTTGGTTTTCCCCTTTCTCAACTCCTGAGGAAAAAAAAAATCTTAAAAAGCACTATAGAAATTATCCCATAGTGTAGATTTGGCATCATCTCCCCTAGACTGTTCCGATTCCTCATACCATTAGTTTGTTATATCCTTTAGTTGATAAGCAACAAATTCTTTACCCTTCATATTAAAAACATATATAACCTAAAAGATCTTCTTCCTGTCATAGATAAAGTTTTGAGGATCCTCCAAAATATTAACACTAGTAAATATAGAAGGACTCAACCTCATAAATCGGACAACCATTATGGACTTAGAAGATAGAGTAACAGAAGCTACATGCTTACACTATGAAGCTATCAATTATGACAACATATGAAATGATTGAGAAAATTCCACATTCAACACATCAGCCTTAGGAGATCAAGAAGGACTAAAGGGGACCGGCAGAACTCTAGAAGGTTATTCAGGAACTGGACCTCTAGATTGGGTATGTACCCCATAAGCACGGCGTGTCCCATCAACATTGTCCTCAAGTAGGAGAGAGGAGTTTTCATGAGCTTCAGATTGTTTGGGAGTATGAAATGAAAATCAAACAACTAGGAATTAGAGAGAATCAAGACCTTAGAATCTATATCTTGAAAAAGAACAACAAGAAAGGGAAACATTCCTAAATTTCTTTTAGCCCCACCATTATAAGTGTGGTGAGATATACCCCCTAAATAAGAGACTCTACTAGACACAACTTTATTGGACACCTAATGACACCAAACCTAGGCTCTAATACCACCTTTGTCATAACCCAAACTAGGGCTTTGCCATAATTTGTATTCTACTTTCCACATGAAATAAAGATCACCCCTGTACCTAACCAAACCAAATACACTATACCCCAAAGTTGGCTAAATTTTAATAATATTAAAAGATAGCATAGAATAGTCTAAGAAAGTTTTAAATACATTTCCATAACCAACCACTGATGACCGGATAAATGACCGATTAATGCCACCCAATAGCTATAGTAATACAAACAAAGCCTTATAAACTATGATCAAAACTGAATATCAATTAAGTGTCGGGACATGCCTCTGATAATAGCAAAAAAATAAGATCCAAAGGAATAGTCAAAATGTAAAGGAAACACTAATCATGAAATGGGGTCTTCTGAAGTATGGAAGCTAACTACTTCAATTTGAATCGCTAGAGTAGGAAGGGTAAAACTATGACCGATTCCTGCATCGCGTAGGGATATAACATTTGAAGGAAGTTAGCGGGGTAAATGCTAGCATGTAAATTAGGGTTAATAATAACATAATATCATGATCAAACGTTTAAAATCATTCAAAAACTAATGAACATAATCAAATGTATAACATATATATATATATATATCATATTTTAGGATAGAAAATAAAGCTTAATCTGTATTTCAAAACTTTAGTCTAAATTGTGTAGCTCAACCATCATATAATATTACCAACGAGCTACATGTCCCCCAAATCTCACCCCTAGTAGGGGCCCAGTGTGTGTAGCCATACGAATCAAAGAATAATCTTATCTATATACACATGGAGGACTTGAACCTCCGAACATATACTATGGTAACTTGAGCACCGAATCATATAATGATATATGGTGGAATTGAACCTCCCTAATGATAAATTAATAATAAAAAAGACTCAAACCTCCCTGTTTACTTTGACCCCACGGCTAATACAATTTCTAGTATTAGTCAGTCAAACCTCTACTTTCACAACTCAGGTACGCAACCCTATTAGAGTCTAATTAAAAAATGTATCACATATTCCTATTCATTTAACCATATTCCACAGTAAGGAATACATTGTTGGTATCGTCATACCAGCTACACTTTAAGGTAACAAAACATGCCAAAACAATTTTATTAACTTGGAGAAAATGACTTTATTTGTTTATTAATACACAGTGGGTGAACTCTCTTTGTTCATTAAATCATACCATTACATTTCAAATACCTCTTTATACTAAGCAATAGTTTGAGACTAGTTCAATTTTACAAATTCCCATAGTTCTCATAATTAAGGGTTGGGGACAAAACCACTTCAAAACTCACAAATTAGGGAAAATCACAATTCCATAGTTCATTCACCATACCCACACACTCACAAATTTAAAACCATATTTAAAGCATAGAAATCATATATAAACCATGAGAAACATTTTTCAATTTACAATCATTAAAAAACCCCAACCTTTGTTTCAAAACCCATATAAACATCACATGAACAAAACCCTAAAACATATGCTTTTATAAAATTAACAATGAGGAAAGAGTAACACGAGACACCCTAGTTAAGACCATTAGAAAATTCTTAATTTTGAGCTCACTGGATATCATACAACTTCTGGGTACTTCTCGTATGATGTGGGTACTAGGGTCCTCAAATCATATGATGATCAGTGTAGTTTGGGTTGCATTCTGTCCAAGATAAGAGTGGATTTATTACTAGTTATAAGCTAGGGTATATGGGGTATGGTACTATATCATAGGATGTCCTATGTCTATCATAGGGGATTTTACATAGGGTATGTTTTAGGGGGTACCAATCGTATGATAGGGTATGAGTTGGTCTAGGAACTCATATGTTGGATAGTGTTGGAGTCCAGGTAGATTCCTAGGGTATGAGTGGTGGGTACCACTCTTATGTTGGGATATAATTTGGGTGGTGTGGTCATACCCTCCTACGATCATATTTTCAACTTTTAAGTTGAGGGTATTCCAGACATTTCCAGCTAAAAAATCCTTAAAAAACCACATATTATATCACTTTTTTGCCTCTCATAATTCACTTTTAAAGATCAAAACACTCCTAATATACTCTATAAACTCTCTTTGAAGAAGATTGGGCTAGGGTTTTCTTTAAGTGATCATCTAGAGGCTTAAGGATTATGATCTCTTCATGAATCTTCATAAATAAGGCATTTTACTCCTTACTCATTTTTAGTTCAACTAAATTCATATTTTAATGAATGGTGTTTAGGACTTAATTATGGGTATTGGTTGGTTTTGAATTATATATTGGGGTTTTGTTTGTGAATGTTTGGATATTGTCTTCCCATATTTTATTTATGGTTTTTTTCATGATATAATGGTGGTTTGAATATGATTTTGCTTGGTAATTATCAAGTGATACTTGATTTTGGTTTGAGAAATCCTGTGCCCTTAACATGTTTGATAAAATGCATAGGAGAACGATTTTGGCACATGGTTTGACTTTTATTGAAAACTTAGCATTACATAATATGGTAATGGAATAAAAACTATTTTGGTTAGTTGTAAAGGGATGGAAATAGAGGAACAATGGAATCCCCAAATTGATTGTTTTGGAATGGAAATTGGTAATAAACTCAACCCACTTGCATAATTTATTTTGGTTTATGCATTACTACTTGGTTTGGTTTGTTTCTTCAAAATAATGCATGGCACAAATGGTTAATTAGTTAAGGATGGTTTTGAAAACCTTGCGGGGTACACAATAATCCCCTAAGTGGTCTTACAACTAAAACCTTGCTGGGTACATGGGAAGCCCCCAAGTTATTTTAATAAAGGAGTCTGTGGGGTACATAGGAATCCCCTTAAGCATTGGATAATTACATTACTTGCAAGCTACAGTTTTTATGACAATACGACTAATTAATTACATAACAATTAACTTTTTTAATTGGTAGTTTGGTTATGTGTTAATTTTTTAAATTAGGCAATAATTACAGGTTATGATAGCTAGTCGTGAAGGTGTGAGTCCAAATGGTTAACACTAGAAACTTATATTTCCCAATGTGAGGATTGATCTCGATGACCACGTACACGTATACAAGAAAATCCCCCAAGTAAATACACATGAATATTTATCATATAGGGAGAAGGATATAGTGGAATCCATTACCCCCTACAGTATATCCAGGTTAAACATTGTAAATGCATGCTAAACTCGGTTCCCTTTCCCATCATAGTATATATGTATTTATATATGTGATTACGTATGTTTTTTTTACTTTGGTTTTGAATAATGACATTAATTTATCCTTATTCTTGAGTACATTCTAGAATTCATCATGCTAACTCATCTTCGGGTGTTGTATCCCACGCGATGCAGAAACTAGCCATACTATTATTTCTCCTATCCAGTGACTTAAATTCGTGGACAGCTTGAGTTAGATTAAATTGGTGAGCTTTCATTCATTAGAAGGCCCATTTCATGTTATGGTTTATCTTATGTCTTTACTATTCCTTTGACATTGGATTTTAGATATGGTCAGGGGCATGTCTTGACTGGATATTCCTTGGTAAAGTGTAGAGGTTTGTATGGAAAACTATGAAATTTGGTATGGAATGGATATTGTTTTTAATTATTGTTGGGTTCAAATTACTATTGGTTAAATTGACTTTTTTGGGTTGGTCTCGGTTATAGACCTATTATAAAGTCATTACATATAAAATTACTCTATCTTTTTATATGGTCAAAATTTATCCGACTCAGGGCATGTGTTGGTTGGTTTATTGGGAACCATAGGTGGTATCTATTACTTATTGGACTTGAGATGCCCATTACGATAAGTCCCTGGTTTTAGTCATGTCAAGTTTGTATCAGAGCCTAAGTTTTGGTATCATGGGGTGTCCACGAAGTTATTTTAAGTAGATTTTCTTTTATTGGTGTGTAGAGCATCACACATATAATAGAGAGGCTATGAGGTATCTACGAATATTTCACTTTCTTGTTGATCTATTTTTGGTCTTCAAAGTCTAGGGTCTTGAACTCTCCCCTAAACCTTTTTCTATTTGCTTTTCAAATTATGCCTTTCCGATGATCTAAAGGTCATGGAAACTTATTTGTCCCACTCAAGCATGAAGTGGATGTATCTTGTCCAAATCATAAGGTACAGACCCAGTCAGGGGTCGTCGCATCTGATTTTCCCCGTGGAGTTCTGCCAATCTCTAGTGACCCAACTTTGAAAGGTGATAATAAAACTCAGTCACCCCAAGGAGATGTTACCAGTGCCAAGTTTTGACATTCTATTCAACTATTAACCCAGATAGTGACATCTTTTTCACGATAGTCCAGTCCTTTAAGGGTGAGAAAGAATAATGCAAGTTCGAGAAATAGGAAGAAAAGAAGTCCTAATATTTATAATGGGGGATGAGTCAGAGAAATAGTGGTAAATATGGTCGACAATGGTCTGATCAGGGGAATTCAGGATGATTTGAAGTGGTTGTCAGTGTCCTTTATCTTTAGTTTTTAGGTGCTTATGATTTTTAGGCTGGTAGAGCTCAGCCAGCCCCACCCTATCCTCTATGCCAATTTTGTGGTCTATTGCACCATGGTTATTGCTATAAAGGGTGTAATCAATATTTTAATTATGGTCAATTAGGTCAAATGCAGTGGGAGTGACCCACAAGGATTTCCACTAGGGAGAATGTGATCTCAATTGTAACTTTCCTAAATTATGCACCAAGGGGTGCTACTTCTGTCTTAGGCACTGGCCGGGATTGTCATTATGATCTCATTACCCAACAAAATTTAAAGGCATCACCTAATGTCATTACTGGAATATGAAACTCTTTTCCTATGATATGTATTGCTTACTTGATCTACGATCCACTCTCTCTTATGTGACCCATTTCATGGCTATGTATTTTGGTATTGGTCCTGAGGTTAATTCTAACTGTTTTACTATTTATACCCCGATGAGTGACTCTTGATTGCTAGAAGAGTCCATAGAGGATGTATGGTATATGTGGGTAGTAAGGAAACTTTGTTGGATCTTTTCGTATTAGACATGGTTTATTTTGATGTGGTATACGAGGTGGATTGGCTGCACTCATGCTATGCATCTCTAGATTGTCATACCTGTGATGTTGTCTCTAAAATTTCCTAATATGCCAGTTATTAAGTGGGAGGGTGGTTCCCTAGCTCTTAATAAAAGGTTCATTTCGTATTTTAGGGCTCCAAAATTAATTTCCAAAGATGTGTATTTACCATTTGATCCAAGTTAATGTTTCCAACTCCAAAGGTCTTTCATTAAATTTTGTTCTTAGGGTTAATGGATTTCTTGAGGTTTTCCCTGATGACCTTCTTAGTATTCCACCCGATAGAAAAATTCATTTTGGGATTGATTGCCTTTTGAACACTTATTATATCCCTACCCCTTCCTATAAAATGACTCTAGTTAAGTTAATGGAACTTATGGATAGTTGGAGTATCCTTTAATAAAGGTTTGTCCTCCTTAGTGTTTTTCTGTGGGGTGTTTTTATTTTTTTATACCTAAGGAGGATAGTTTCTCCAAGTATTTATGGGTTACTAGTGGGTGGATAAGGAATTTGAGCTGACTTCCTCATGGGGTGGACCATATATGTACATTCTATAGGGGGTACTTGGTTGGTGTTGAATGATGGTGGATAGACACTAAATTTGAACCTTAGATATTGATTTTGGTGAAGGGAGTATGTTAGTTCGAGGATAGCTAGGTGAGAGTTATGGGGGTAGACTAGTAGGCTTGGTAAGGTGTGTGAAAGAGATAAGGTTGATCACTTAGGGGATACAGGAGTGGGAAAGTTGTGACATAAAGATCAAAGGTCTAGGTTGAGCTGATGGATTGGGGATAAGTCATTGAATGGGCTAAGGCAAGGCATTTGTGAGTCTATTCTGAACCCCAGGTAGAATTTGGATAGATGACGTTTTAAGTATAAAAAGAGAGAAGTGTCCCAATACATATCCGTAGTAATAACCCTTAGAATGGAGTGTTGTGTTTGTAGGTGTAGTAAGATGGAAATTGAAGTGCTAATCTTAAATTTTTTGTTAGTGGTAGACTTTAAGGGAAAGTTAGGGTAAATTTACTTTTATTCTAACGATTACCTCCTATTTCGATTAGTAGGGAACTCTACTAGTATTAGGCTTATTCAATTATGGTTTATCCCTAATGTCCACATTTTATGTGCCGCATATGTCTATATCTCATCCCCTAGATCAATAGCAATCATGGTCCTAAAAAATCCAAGCTTCCTGGTGTTCAAGCTCTATTCCATGATCCATTTAGTCATGTATTGCATCATGCCTTTTTCCAAGAAATAGTAGTTTCAAGAGGCAATCCTCAGTTTTGTTCCCTGATATGAATCTCTGCTTTATGCTACACTACCTATGATGTATTTACTCTTGTTCTTCCTATTCCAAATCCCAAGGACTTTTATTATAGCGTGCTTATGTCATAGTGATCCTTCATTTTTAACCTGGGTGGTTGCTTTGGAGTACCTCATGCCTATTGCGCCATATCTAATTTTAAGGGTGTCACTTTCAGTAGCAAGAATAGTTCTCGCACTTTAATTCCCTAATAACCCTTTTATGTTAAGGTGGTAGTGGCTATGGAAGCATAGTAATATTTTAGATCGGGGGGGGGGGGGGGGGAGGGGGTAGATGTCTTTAGTGGTGAAATTTTTAAGATGATTGTTGTATCTAAGGTTGTAAGAGTAGATAGAAGAATAAGATAAACTTTGTACTGTGAAGCAGTTAAGGAAGGGAGGTTCGATAAAAATCTTAGCGATGGTGATCAAAGTTTCTAGGTTTTAGGTGGGAGATCTGTAAAGAGGGGATAGAGAGGCAGGCTTAAATATTGGGGGTTGATAGATACCACACTCATTATGTTATGCGATTATAGCTCCTTGATTAAGATTTGAGGTTCCTTGATTATAGTAAGAAAAGGTGGTATTATTGGAGTGATGTAAAGTATAGGCTCCCATGGCTTCAACTAGCACCTTATAACTCCCAATTAGTCTTTAGCATGGGATGGATATACGGTTATACTCAAGCCCTCTAGTTATATGTTCGTGGCGGGAGTTGAAAGGTTGAGATAGAGAAGTGTTGTCTTTATGTTAAACGCTCAGTAGAGAGTGTGGCCCTGTTTAGGGGATATTAGATGTATGGGTTGTGGAGAAAGGAGTTACTTGGGATACAGAAGAGGACATGAAGACCAAGTATCTACATTTTCCCTCCGCTCCAGAAATCATTCATAAGTTATGTGTTCTTCATAACATCTTTTTTTGTATGTGGTTAAATGGAGGTTTGATGGGTAATAATGTATTATCTCATGCTTGTTCTTGCCTTTACCCATCATTTGATGACAAATGATCTAAGTGGTGGAGAATTCAAACACCTTAGATTTGGCCCTTATAAAATTTATGATTTTGAGCTCACTGGACATCATACGTCTTATGGGTACTTGTCGTATGATGTAGGTATGGTTTAGGGTCCATAACTCATATAATGATCAGTGTGGTTTTGGTGGTATTCTATACAAGGTACGAGTGGATATCTTATTTGTAATAAGCTAGGGTACGAGGGGTATGGTTCTAAATCGTATAAGGTCCTACGTCTAGCCTCGAGGATTCTACCTAGGGTTTGATTTAGTGGGTACCAATCATATGATTAGATATGAGTTGGTCTAGGACCTCATATGTTGGACAGTATTTTAGTCCAAGTTGATGTCTAGGATACGAGTGGTGGGTACCACTCGTATGTTGGGGTACGGTTTAGGTGGTGTGGTCGTACCCTCCTGCGATAATGTTTTCAGCTTTTAAGCTGAGGGTGTTCCTAAAATTTCCCATCCCAAAGCACTTAAGACCCCATATCTTATAACACTTTTTGGCCTCTCATAAGTCACTTTAAAAGATCAAAACACTTCTAAAACTCTCCCTTTCAAGAAGATTGGGCGGGTTTTTTTCCAGTGATCATCAAGAGGCTTAAGGATAAAGATCTCTCCGTGAATCATTATAAATAAGGCATGTTACTCCTCTCTCATTATTAGTTCAACTAAATTCATGTTTTACTAAATGATTTTCATGATTTTATTATGGGTATTGGTTTGTTTTGAATTATATGTGTGTGGTTCTAGTTGTAAATGGTTAGATATTGTTTTCCCATGTTTATTTATGATTTTTTATGTTATAATGGTGGTTTGAACATATGGTTTCATGAGAATGGTTAATTTGTACTTTGTTTTGGTTTTGGAAATCTTATGCCCTCAACATGTTTGATAAAATGCCTAGGAGAATGATTTTATCTCATGGTTTGACTTTCATTGAAAACTTAGCATTGCATAATATAGTAATGGAACCTAAATTGGTTTGGTTGGTTGCAAATGTATGGAAATTGGGGTATAATGGAATCTCCAAATTGATTATTTTGTAATGGAAATTGGTAATAAACTCAACCCACTTGCATAATTGATTTTTGTTTATGCCTTACTACTTGGTTTGGTTTGCTTCTTGAAACTAATGCATTGCATAAATGGTTAATTGGTTAAGGATGTTTTTTAATACCTTGTGGGGTACACGGGAATCCCCTAAGTGGTCTTACAATGAAAACTTTTTGGGGTACATAGGAATCCCCCATGTGATTTTAATAAAGGAGTCTGTGGGGTACGTGCGAATCACCTAAATCGTTGGCTAATAACTTTTCTTGCAAGCTATAGTCGGTATGATGATTCCACTAATTAATGCCTTAATAATTAACTCTAGGAATTGGTAGTTTGGTTTTGTGTTAATTTTTTTAACTGGTCAATAATGGCGGATTGTAAAAGCTAGATGTGAAGGTGTGAGTTTGAAAGGTTGACACTAGAAGTTTAATTTTGCCGACATAAGGATTGATCTCGATCACCATATACTTGTGGGGTACAAGGTAATCCCCCAAGTATATACATGCACATATGTATCATAGTGAGTGAAGAGTACAATGGAATCCTCGGCCATCTATGTTAGCTCCAGTTCGTACAGTTACATGCACTAGGGCCCTTCTAGAGGGTAACACTAGATCCGTATAGCCCATGGGTGGATCATGGTAGTAAAGTAATAAAATCCAGGTTAAAGATTTTAAATGCATGCCAAACCTGGTCCCCTTTCCTGGAATGGTCTCTATGTATTAATCTATGTGATTACATATGGTTATTTACTTTGGTTTTGAATAATGGAATTATTTTACCCTTATTCCTGAGTACATGCTTGTCCTTATCACGCTAACCTGTCTGGGGCACTGTATCCCTATGCGATGCAGGAATCGAACACATTATCATTCCTCCTACTTAGTGACTTCGATTCAGGGACAACTTGAGTCAGACTGAAGTGGTGAGCTTTTATTTTTCAAAAGGTCCATTTCATGTAATGTTTTATCTTATGTGTTTACTATTCCTTTGACATTATTTTTGGCTATGGTCGGGGGCATGTCTCGATTGGATATTTCTTAGTATGCTGTAGAGGCTTTGTATGGATAACTATGGACTTGGGTATGGAATGGATATGGTTTATCGTTACTTTTGGGTTTGGTTTGCTATTGGTTCAATTGACTTGTTTGGGTTGGTCTCAGTCATTGATCTATCCCAAATTCATTGCATATTGAATTATTCTATCTTGTTATATGGTCAGAATTCATCCGACTTAGGGCATGTATTGGTTGGTACGATTAGGTATCAGGGTTGGTCTTCGATCCTTGTTGGACTTAATATTCCCATTACAATAAGGCCCTGGCACGGGTCATGTCATAACATGCATTATATATTAATATATACAGAGAGAAATCACCCTTGAGAGCCCTAATTGATCAACCTTTTGAAAACCTTAAGTGTTCTTGACCTTGAAGATTTGGGAGTATTTGAGAATTCACTTTTATTGTTTCTGAGTGATAATAACACTCCAAAGAAGTTATAAGACATGGGTTTCATGTTGGATAAGACGGAAAATATCTAGAATACCCTCAACTTAAAAGTTAAAAAAGTGCCATCTTTGATTACAAGTTAGCCCCTTGACTCGTAAGCACTATGTACAACTTGTCACCATAAGCCATAACAAAGCTAGTACTACTAAGGCACCCAATATTATAATCCTTACGACTCAATAGCACCACTCGTAATGGTACCCTACAACTCGTAGCATGTATTCATAGTCAACAAAGAACCCAATTAGGGACTTACTCTAGACACCCTATGTTTACACCAAATGACTCGTAATATATCCTTATTACTCTTAGTGAGCCACTTTTACTCAGAGTAGAATCAAGCCACAAACTTACGAGTTTGGTTATGACTTATCCCAATAACTCTTCAGGATACCCTACGACTTATAGGGTCCAGTCGTTACTAGGACAGTGGGCTCAAAGTTCAGGAATTTTCAAGGGCCAAAATATGGGGTGTTCAGCGACCCTCTATAAGTTAATGAAAACACTGCATAAAACACAACCTCCATGTCATGGAGGTTATCACTGAGGCTATCCTTCATTATATGACATATATCGTGGAGGCTATCCTTTATGACACATCATGCATTTTGGAGGCTAACCTCCGTGACATGCCATATATCGCTGAGGTCTTGTCTTTGTGACATACCCAAATCATAGAGACATTCTGCCTCTTGGTCCAAAAATACCCCAAACCTAATTAAAAAATCCCAAAATTCTTCCTGATGACCCTTTTAACACCCCTAAACACATTTCAACTCAAAAATCAATGTTTCAAACTTAGGAAGGACAAAAATAAAATTTTTGCATTCTTGGTGTCTTAAGTTTGCTATGTCTTTTGTAGTTAGTGTGAAATAAATACCTTGAACCCCTTTAAACATGTAACTGAAAGCTAAAAAACTTGACTAGGATCTCGTTGGGTATTACAAATAGACAGAAGCCTATCTCAAATTCGAATCACAAAACCTTACATAATTTACCAACATCTATCTTAACTGCACAATCCTAAAAATCCACCACACTATAAAAATCATAACCTACTCACCAATAGGAGAATAATGATACTCATATTGCACTGTTGTGCTTAGGGTCCAAAAATGACATCAAAACCCCCAAGTGGGTCCTACCCTAAAAATTGGTGTAAACAAAGCTAACTTTGGGCTATAATCAAGCCCAAAATAAATTTAGGGTCTTTGGTAAAAATCCATGAAATTCATCAAAAACTGATGAAATTTTACCTTAATTCAGATGATAACCATGATAAAAGATATTTAGTAAGTGCCCAAGTAACCCATAAGACTTAATTTTGAGTTATCATACCCATGTAGGGTTTTTAGGTCTCAAATATTAAGAGGAAATTCCTAAATTCACGACATTGGGATCTATTTAAAGATTCTTCAGGAAAAGAGATGCTGCTATCGCCATCACTAATACTGTAATTTCCATGCCGCAATCTCCATAGACCTTGTCATGATCACCATGGTGCAATAATGGCTATCCTTGCACAATTGCCATGGTACTAGTACCAGGAACTTGAAATTTTTTTCCAAGTTTGGAATGGTGCCTCGGGATTCATTCAGAATCTAATTTTCACAAATAAACTATGTAACCATACTAAATTAAATGCTTTAAACTTATTGGAAAAGTTGGATTTTCATTAAGGTTGTTTCAAAAAAATATGGGTCCTCCACCCATATTACTAAATTATTAACTTTTTGACCAATAGGTCAAAAAGAGCGTGGATGCATTGGGACCCAAAAAAATGGTATACATAGCCTAAAATTAATATTCAGGAGTTTCCAGCATAGTCAAAATTTGTGTATGAGAATGTTTGACTAAAGTTTTCACCTGGTAGTCATTTGGAACCAACGAAGACTTCTAAATAGAAAATTTGTCTAAAAATAAACAAGCTTCCCAGTAACCAAAAAATTAGTCCCAGCAAGTCATAAATGACTTGGGGTAGCTATAGAGAAGCTCAAATAGGGAAAATAAATAGAATTATGTAAAATGACCAAAAGGGTTTTTACAAGATAGGGTGGAGATGTTGATGTACGTATGTATTTTGAGATGGTAGAGTAGTGAGAGCCCCCTAATATGAGCATTCAAGGTGAGGGAAGCCCAACCACATCTACTTTAGTCCCAGTTTTTGTTTTGGAGCAAGTTGGGACATTTTTAGTGCCCCCTCAACGCTCTACTACAGCTGCTACCCTAGGTATGATATTAGTACTATAGAGTTTATATATAGATTATTAGAGAGTTAATGTTCTACAACAACTCGACTTGAGAATGTTGAGGCTAGGGTGGCATCATTGTATGGGAAGATCTGAGCTTGGTTCAAGATAACACTAGAGATAGTTGAGACTAGATTATAAGCTACATACAAGGATGATGTAACGCCCCAAAATTTTATCCCGGGATGTGACGCGGTGCTCAATAATCTAACCACTGAAACTTAACTTTCTTCAAGGTCAATCTAGACATAGGAGATGCAATAGATGAGAAACCTTCAACAAAACATCTGTAATAGCCAACTAAACCTAAGAAACTCCTAATGTCTGATAGAGAGATAGTCTAGGAAAATTTCTTACGGCTTCTGTCTTTTGGGGATCAATTCTAATACCTTCACTAGAAACAATATGATTAAGGAAATATAATGAGCTTAGCCAAAATTTTCATTTATTAAATTTGGTGAACAACTGGTGATCTCTAAGAGTTTGCAATACAATTCTAAGGTGGTTTGCATGATCATCCTCAATACGAGAGTAGACAAAATATCATCTGTGAAGACTATGACAAATTTATCCAGATATTGTTTGAACACTCTGTTCATCAAGTCCACAAAGGTTGCTAGGGCATTGGTTAGATCGAAGGACATGACTAGAAACTAAAAATGACCATAACGAGTCTTGAAAGCTGTCTTTGGAATATCACATTTCTCTTACTTTTAGGTGATGTAAGCCGTATCTAAGGTCTATCTTTGAGAAGTAACTTGCATCTTAGAGTTGATCAAATAAGTCATCAATTCTAGGAAGATGATATTTGTTTTTGACTGTAACTTTATTCAGCGGACAATAGTCAATGCACATACGCAAAGAACCATCTTTCTTTAACATAAATAAGATGGGAGCTCCTCATGGAGAAATACTAGGCCTTATGAAACCCTTCTCTAAGAGATCTTTAAGATGTTCTTTGATGTGTGAGAACATGCTAACACATTTAAGGCTTTTAACTGAGAATAATTGCAAAGTCTTAAGCAACTTTTGTCATTTTTGATTGTTCTCTCTTTGATATGGCAGTAAAAGTCAAGATGCAAGAGAACCATCAATAATGGAAGTAAAAGAGTTGATTTTTGAGCAAGTAAAGATGGAAGCATAGCTGACGACTAATCTTATAAGTCGTCAGCCTTGTGATAAGCTATCATAGTTATCGTCGGCCTTAGACAGAGAATGGACTTCAACTAGAACACATGACAACATCTGTGATAGGCCGTCTGAAGTGGGATAAGCCATCAGGATTGTCGTTAGGTTTAGCAGTGCTTGAGAAATTGAAGTGAAAATATGATGACATCCGTGATAAGTCATCAAAGGTCAGATAAGCTATCATGCCTCTTCGTCAACCTAAGGAAGAGATTGTCAAAAGTGAAGAGGAGTTGACGACCTTCCTAATAAGTCATTAGACTCCTGAAAAGCCATCACCCATGACGTCATTTATACGAGAAAAAAGTTGTTATCTGTGATTTTTTTTCATAATTAGGCTGAAGTATTTAAGGAAAAGTTATAGGATTTTCATTCATCATCTTGATCAACTTGAAATGGCTGGAACTCATTCTAAAGACTAGTTTATCTCTCTTTGGGGTCTCTTAGCTTAGAATTCAATTTTCAACTCATTGATTTGGTTATGGGAATTTTCTCTTGAACTTACAAAAGAATAAACTTCATTCTTTATGCTTTATATGTTTAATTACTTTGAATGATGATTATAATTGTTGCTATCTCTTTCTTTCTCATGTGGAACTAAAACCCACAACTAGAGTTGTAGGATCTATGATTATTCCCCTATTGATTTAATAGTTGGTTAGGGTTTTAGTGATAGTGGGAACATCTTGGTAATTCCTTTGTTATGATTGCTATTTATTGGTTGCAAATAATAGATCCAACCTCATGTTGATTTACTCAAACTGAGAAATAAACTAAAGATAGCAAATTATCAACGAGTATTTAGGAAGTTTAATTTCTCATTTAATGATTAATTTTGTAACAAGATTGATAAACTTGATATAAATCAGTATGAATAGATCGTTTCCCTAAATTCGCGAGAATTAGGGAGTTCAACATCTCGGTAGGTTGAGAAACACTTAGATGGACTGTCAAAACTGATGATCTGGTGTTTTTTGCAAGTCAAGAGAACCCAATACTATAGTTATTATATAATAGGGATTAGTAATCATAGTGATCACAACTCTAGTTTTTTCTTTATCATTGATTTGAACTATTAAAATTTTGGATTTGAGTTCTAAAGCAAGTTACAACCTTAACATTTGTTTGATCATTGAAAACCCCTATTTTATGCTTTTGTATCATTTGTTTGAATTCAACATATAGCTTTAGTTTTAAATTAGTTTAATCCCCACTCACATTATTCCCTGTGGATTCGACGCCGACTCCAAAGTTGGGTGAATATATTGACGACGACCACCTTACACTAAATTGATGTGTAAGTTAAGCGTTATAAAAATGGTGCCGTTTTCAGGAAATTATAGTTTTTCTTATAAGTTTGATAGGTCTTACGGTCAAGAAAAGGAAGAACGAAGACCGGAAAGAATGGCCTTAAAGCTATGTTTCAACTAATGTTGGATCTTTAGAAAGAAATGTATGATATCATATGTGATATGCGTCAAGACATGAATCTAATCATTCATGAGTAGATGAATATAAAGGTCAATCATTCAAAGTATTCTTCTATATTATGTTTAGATGATATCTTGTCAGTGAAATCATTTAAAATAATAGAAGAGTGTGAAGATAAGGATCAAGAACCCTATATTGATGTTGACCTTGATATTGATCAACCCGTAGTGATTTCCCAACCAACCAAACCAACCATGAGAGATGATGCCAAGATTGAGGACATGGTGATGGAGGCAAAACAAGAAATCAAGAAAATCTCTAACAAAGACTCTAGCCGAATTCGAAGTGAAGATGTCAAGAAGGTGAATAAAAGTGAGTGTGTAGTAGATAGTGTAAATTTTGAAGTAGGATTGATTGGCATCATTCAAAGCACTTTTCTACATTATGTTTATATGATATCTTGTCTGCGGAATCATTTAAAATAGTAGAAGAGTGTGAAGACGAGAACAACAATCCTATCTTTTTGATTTTACATTAGACAAGCAACATAAAAACACACCTCATTTTAAGGTCAAGTGGTTTACCATGCTTAATCCATTACTCTACTTCTTAATTTTTGTACCACGCCCTATGATCGAGGCAAGAAGATAGACTCTAAGTTGGGGTTGAAATTCATATCCTCAAGGTGAAGGAAAAAGCTGAGTTGGGTCATACTGAGACACTAAATTAGGCGCTTCTTAGGAGGCAACCTAAGGTATTTTGTTGTTTGTATTCGTATTATGTGATTGACATCAGATCTTCGCACCCATGGTGCCACAGGTATGTTTCTAGCTCTCTTGTTTTTGTTTGACGCATTGGGGACAATGCATGAATTTAAGTTAAGGGTAAAGCTACTTATGGGCATTGATATCCTCCTGGGTTTTTTGTTGTCGTGCCTCTTTTCCTTGGAGTCTAGTTCCTTGTAGAGCTAGCATATTTAGGCGTATTGTATTTTATTTTGTGATGTGTTATGGTTAACTGGGTGGAAAATAAGTATCTATGGCAGTTGACATATTTTTGTTGATTTGTAGGAATGATAAATACCTCTCCAATTATCTATTTTGCAACTTTGTAATTTGTATCTATATGCGACCATTGTGAATCTTTTTATGATATTGGTATTGGGGATATGATAGTCATTGCTAACAATTGCATGAACTAGATAGGTAGTAGCTTGTAATGTACTTGTGTGCCATGTGCATGAGAGATATTACTTAGTTCCCATTTTATGTTAAATTCATAACTTGCATGGTTAGTCTTGTCTTGGTTGTAGGATAGAAGTTGGGAATAGATCATAGGTTATTTTAAAATTATTCCACTTCTAGCCTAAATGACCTTCCCTGTATGCATAATATCCCTTGATCCCTGTTTTGAGCCTGAATAGCCTATTTTATTTATAATACCTATCTGCATCCCATTTATACATAATGAACCTGTTTTGGCCCTGGTCTTCCTTAGATAATGTGCACCTTGACTTAGGTAAATGGCCTAAGTTGATGGTGGCTATCATAGGGGTGCGTGGTATAAAATGAGTATGAAGAAAGGTAGAATAAAAGAAAAGAATAAAAAACTGGGTGAGGTGGAAGAGAACAAGAAAAAAAAAGTTGTGAAAAAGAAGAAGTGATTGCAGAAATGACCGAACCCATCCTGAATATGTGTGATCAAGAAAAAAAATAGAAAAAGATTAATAAGTGAGACCCCAGAAGCTGGTGTAGTTTCAAGGAGGCTTAGTCACTTTAAATATCATCGAGCATCATACCAGCCCCTAGCCTAAATTATAAGCCAAAGGGAAGACCTATTGTCATCGCAGCTGATCTGTCTGAAAATCATGGTAATGAAAATAAAGGTAAGCCTAAGGTATTTGGAATAAATTGATTGGAACTTCTTTCTGAGAGTGAGCGTCTTTTACTGTCCCCAAGGTTACATATGCGATGCTTGATAAAAGTGAAGTACGACTACATTATCGTGAGGCACACTGGTTACGTTGCTAGTTGCTAAATTATTTGGAAATTGTATTCTTGGTACATGTATGGTTGTTGTTGCTTAATTGATTCCATATCTTGATTCCTGTGTGTCGCATTATTCTTCTTCAATAATATGCATATTTTTTGTTTTAAAATTATTTGACATTAGAGATGGTGAAGATGTTTTAAGATAATATGGATGGTTGTCTGCCGAATGTACTCTGTATCCTCTTGGTTGTGTTTTAGTTTCTTGAGGACAAGCAATTGTTTTAAGTTGAGGGTGTTGGTGTGTAAGTATATGCTAACACATTTAAGGCTTTTTACTGAGAATAATTGCAAAGTCTTAAGAAACTTTTGTCATTTTTGTTTGTTTTCTCTTTGATATTGCATTAAAAGTCAAGAGGCAAGAGAACCAGCAATAATGGAAGTAAAATAGTTGATTTCTGAGCAAGTAGAGAGTGAAGTATGGTTGAAGACTTATCTGATAAGTCATCATCCTTGTGATAAGCTATCAGATTTACTGCCAGCCTTAGACAGAGAATGGATTTTAGCTAGAATACGTGATGACATCTGTGATAGGCCGTCAAAAGTGTGAAGCCATTAGGATTGTTGTTAGGCTTAGCAGTGCTTGAGAAATTAAAGTGAAGATGTGATGACATCAGTGATAATTCATCAAAGGTTTGATAATTCTTCATGCCTCATCGTAAACCTAAGGCAGAGATTGTCAAAAGTGAAGAGGAGCCGATGACATCCCTGATAAGTCATCAGACTCCTGATAAGCCATAACCCAGGACATCATCTGTCCGAGGAAAAAGCTGTGATCTATGATTTTGATTCCATAGTTAGGATGAACTATGTAAGGACAAGTTCTAGGATTTTCATTCATCATCTTGATCAGCTTGAAATGGATGGAACTCATTTCAAAGGCCAGTTTATCTCTTTTTGGGGGCTCTTAACTTAGAGTTCAATTTTCAACTCTTTGATTTGGTTGTGGGAGTTTTCTCTTGAACTTAGAAAAGAATAAACTTTAGACTACATCTTTTGTATGATTAATTACTTTGAATGATGATTATAGTTTTTTCTATCTCTTTCTTTCTCATGTGGAACTAAAACCCAAAACTAGGGTTATGCGATCTATGATTATTCCCCCATGTATTTAATTGTTGGTTTGGGTTTGAGTGGTTGTAGGGACATCTTGATAATTTCTTTGTTATGATTGTTATTTATTAGTTGCAAACAATAGATCCAGCCCTACGTTGATTTGTTCGAACTGAGAAATAAACTAAAGGTAGCGAATTATCAATGAGGATTTGGGAAGGTTAAGTTATCATCTAATGATTAATGCTGTAACAAGATTGATCAACTTGAGATAAATCAATATGAATAGAATGTTTCCCTAAGTTCAAGAGAATTAGGGAGTTCAACATCTAGGTAGGTTGAAAAACACTTAGATGGACTATCGAAACTGATGATCTGGTGTTTCCCGCAATTCATAAGAACCCAATACTACAGGTATTATTTACTGGGGATTAGTAACCATAGTGATCACAACCCTAGTTTTTTCCTTTTCATTAATTTGAACTATTGAAATTTTGGCTTTGAGTTCTAAAGAAATTTACAACCTTAACATTTGTTTGATCATTGAAAACCCCCATCTTATATTTTTGTATCATTTGTTTGAATTCAACTCATAGCTTTAGTTTCAAATTAGGTTAATCGTCACTGACATTGTTCCCTGTCGATTCAACCCCAACTCCAAAGTTAGGTAAATATATTGACGATAACTGCCTTGCACTAAATTGATTTGTAAGTTGAGCGTTATCGAAAATGGTGTCGTTATCAGGGAAAAATTTGGCGTATTGAGTTAGTTTGGAATTTTAGCCTACTTGCTTGAATTCAAAATTGTAAATATTTATTTAGTTTTCTTCTATTTCTTGTGTTTGGTAGATTTTTATTTTAGCTTTCTTATTACTATGGAATCGTGGAATGAACATGGTTTTGGTGGTTGAAAATCTTTTCCTGATGATCCATGTCCATATTTTGGACCTCACTTTTGGCAAGATTATAGATATTCTCCTTGGAGAGAGATATGTGCACCATCTCCATCCTATCGGAAGTATGATTTTTCTTTATGTAGTGGTGAAGATGGACATTGGAGTGATTGCCCAAATGCCCCCTCCCTCTATTGAGCTAACCTAAATTCTATTTCTTCTTATGAGTTTGATAGGTCTTATGGTCAAGAAAAGTAAGAATGAAGCATCGAAAAGAGTGGCATTGAAGTTATATTTCAACTAATGTTTGATCTCCAGAAAGAAACATATGATATCGTATGTCATATATATCAAGACATAAAGCCAATCATTTATGAGGAGATGAATATAGAGGCCAATCATCCAAAAAATTCTTCTATATTATGTTTAGATAATATATTGTCTGTGGAATCATTTAAAGTAATAGAAGAGTGTGACGATGAGGATCAAGAACACTATATTGATGTTGAGAAAACCTTGGTGATTTCCCAAACAACTGAACCAACCATGATAGATGATGCTAAGATTGAGGATATGGTGCTACAGGCAAAAGAAGAAATCAAGAAAATCTCTAATAAAGACTCTAGCCCAATTCAAAGTGAAGATGTCTAGAAGGTGAATAAAAGTGAGTGTGTAGTAGATTCTGTAAATTTTAAAGTAGGATTGATTGGGCCTCATTCAAAGCACTTTTCTACATTATGTTTAGATGATATCCCGTTTGTGGAATCAGTTAAAATAGTAGAAAATTATGAAGATAAGGAACAAGAATCCTATATTCATGAATTTACATTAGACAAGCAATATAAAAACACACCTCACTTCAAGGCCGAGTGGTTTACCATGCTTAATCCATTACTCGACTTTTTAGTGTTTGTACCACCCTCTATGACCGAGGAAAAAAGATGGACTCTAAGTTGGGGGTGAAATTCATATCCTTAAGGTGGAAGAAAAAACTGAGTTGGGTCGTGCTGCGACACTATATTAGGCACTTTTTGGGAGGCACCCTAAGGTATTTTGGTGTTTGTAATCATATTATGTGATTGACATCAGATATTCGCACCCATGGTGCTACAGGTATGTTTCTAGCTCTCTTATTTTGGTTGACGCATTCGGGACATTGCATGATTTTAAGTTGAGGGTGGGGCTACTTCTGGGTATTGTATCCTCCTAGGGTTTTTGTTGTTGTGCCTCTTTTCTATAGAGTCTTATTCCTAGTAGAGCTGGCATGTTTAGGCATATTTTGTTTTGTTTTATGATGTGTTATGGTTAACTGGGAGAAAAATAAGTATCTACGGCAATTGATATATTTTTATTGATTTTTAGGAATGATAAATATCTCTCCAATTATCTATTTTGTAACTGTGTGATGTGCATCTATATCCGACCACTCAAAATCTTTTTATGTCATTCGTATTAGGGACATAATAGTCATTGCTACCAATTGGACGAACCGAATAGGTAGTAGCTTGTAATTTACTTGTGTTTCATATGCGTGTGAGATAATACTTAGTTCCCATTGTATGTTAAATTCAGAACCTGCCCGGTTAGTCTTACCTTGGTTGTAGGATATGAGTTAGGAAAGGATCATAGGCCATTCTGAGATTAGTCCACTTCTATCAAAATGTACTTCCTGTATGCATAATATCCGTTGATTCCTATTTTGAGCCTGAATAGCCTATTTCCTTTTATGACACCTATCACCATCCCATTTATATTATAATGAACCTGTTTTGACCCTGGTCCTCCTTGGATACTGTGGACCTTGACTTAGGCAAATGTCCTAAGTTAAGGGTGGCTATCATAAAGGTGCATGATGTAAAATGATTATGAAAAAAGGTAGAATAAATAAAAAGAATAAAAATCTCATGCGGTGGAAGAGACAAGAAAATAAAAGTTATGAAAAAGAAGAAGTAATTGTAGAAAAGACTGTACCCATCCTGAATATGTGTGATCAAGAAAAGAGAAGAATAGAAAAAGATTAAAAAGTGAGACCCCAAAATCTAGTGTAGTATCAAGGATACTTAGTCACTTTAAATATCATCGAGGATCATACCAGCCAAAGAGAAGACCTATAGTGATCCTAGCTGACCTATTTGAAAATCTTAGTAATGAAAATAAGGGCAAGCCTATGGTATTTGTCATACCTTGATTGGAACTTCTTTTTGAGAGTGAGTATCTTTTGATTTTCCCCATGGTTACATATGTGATGCTTGATAAAAGTGAAGTGGGACTACTTTAAGGTGAGGGCACACTGGCTACGTTGCTAGTTGCTAACTTGTTTGGATAGTGTAATCTTGGTACATGCATGGTTGTTATTGCTGAATTGATGCCATATCTTGATTCCTGTGTGTTGGATTTTTGTTCTTCAATAATATGCACAGTTGTTGTTTTTAAATTAATTGACCTCGGAGATAGCGAAGATGTTTTTAGATAATATGGATGGTTGACTATCGAATGTACTCTGTGTCCTCTTGGTTGTGTTTTAGTTTCTTGAGGACAAGCAATTTTTTAAAGTTGAGGGTGTTGATGTGTGAGTAGATGCTAACACATTTGAGGCTTTTAACTGAGAATAATTGCAATGTCTTAAGCAACTTTTGTCGTTTTTGATTGTTTTCTCTTTGATATTGCAGTAAAAGTCAAGATTCAAGAGAACTATCAATAATGAAAGTAAAAGAGTTTATTTCTGAGCAAGTAGAGAGGAAAGTATAGCTAACGACTTGTCTGATAAATCGTCAACCTTTTGATAAGACATCAGAGTTGCCATCATCCTTAGACAGAGAATGGAGTTCAGCTGGAATCATGACGACATCTGTGATAGGCCGTTAGAAGTGTGATAAGCCATCAAGATTGTCGTTAGGCTTAGCAGTGCTTGAGAAATTAAAGTGAAGATATGATGACATCCGTTATAAGTGGTCAAAGGTCTGATAAGCCGTCATGACTCCTCATCAACCTAAGGTAGAGATTCTCAAAAGTGAAGAGAAGCTGACGACTTTCCTGATAAGTTGTTAGACTCCTGATAAGCCGTCACCCACGACATTATCTGTCCAAGAAAAAAATGTGATCTGTGATTTTGTTTCAATACTTAGGCTGAAGTATTTAAGGACAAGTTCTAGGGTTTTCATTCATCATCTTGATCAGCTTGAAACGAATGGAACTCATTCCAATGGCCAGTTTATCTCTCTTTAGGGGCTCTTAACTTAAAATTCAATTTTCAACTCTTTGATTTTGTTGTGGGAATTTTCTCTTGAACTTAGAAGAAAATCAACTTTAGCTTTCTTCTTTTGTAAGTTTAATTACTTTGAATGAAGATTATAATTGTTGCTATCTCTTTCTTTATCGTGTGGAAATAAAACCCACCACTGGGGTTGTGGGATCTATGATTATTCCCCCATGGATTTAATAGTTGGTTAGGGCTTGAGGGATTGTCGGGACATCTTGATAATTCCTTTGTTATGATTGTTTTATTGGTTGCAAGCAAAAAATCCAGCCTTATGTTGATTTACTCAATTAGAGAAATAAACTAAAGGTAGCGAATTATGAATGAGGATTTAGGAAGGTTAAGTTCTCATCTAATAATTAATGTTGTAACAAGATTGATCAACTTTAGATAAATCAGTATGAGTAGAATGTTTCCCTAAGTTTGAGAGAATTAGGGAGTTCAACATCTAGGTAGGTTGAGAAACACTTATATGGACTGTCGAAACTGATAATCTGGTGTTTCCCGCAAATCATGAGAACCCAATGCTACAGTTATTATTTAAAGGGGATTAGTAATCATAGTGATCACAACCCTAGTTTTTTCTTATCATTGATTTGAACTATTGATTATTTGGCTTTGAGTTTTGAAGCAAGTTACAACCTTAACATTTGTTTGATGATTGAAAATCCCCATTTTATCTTTTTGTATCATTTGTTTGAATTTAACTTATAGCTTCAGTTTCAAATTAGTTTAATCGCCACACATATTGTTTCCTGTGGATTCGACCCCAACTCAAAGTTTGATAAATATATTGACGACGTCCGCCTTACACTAAATTGATGTGTAAGTTTAGCATTTTCACTCTTTTAACGATTTAAGCTCAATTAGATCCATACAATAAGGAGGGATATAAATAGTCTGTAGATCTGGAAGGAGGTCAATACCTAGTTCTATTTCCCTATCGGGAGGTACCCCTGGCAAATCTTCGGGAAACACATCAGGAAAGTTATTGACCACACTTACTGACTGAACTGTTGGAGTCTTAAACTTAGTTTCTTTGACTTGAACTAGATGATAGATACACTATTTGGAAATCAAATTTTTCGCTTTAAGATAAGATATGAAGTGACTCTTCGGATATAAGGAATTTCCTTTCCATTCAAAGACTGGCTCATCTAGAAACTAAAACTTCACCACTCGAGTGCGACAATCTATGAATGCATAACAGGAATGGAGCTAATCTATACAAAGAATAAGATCAACATCAATCATATCTAACTCTATTAGGTCTGCTAACATGATTTTGTAAAGGATAATATTAGGACACTTTCTATAGATCTATTTAGCAACGACTGACTCCTCTACTGGAGTAGAATCCAAGAAAGGCTTGGTGATTTTTTTAGAACATATTTCAAAATTACTACAACTAATGGGTTCACATAAGAAAAAACTTGACCCAGGGTCTAACATCACATAAACATCAATATGAAAGACATGAAGTATAACAGTAACGCCATCTGCAGAATCTGGCGCTGACCGCCATCGGTACTGGATGATATGCCCTGAGGGGAACTGGGCGACCTAAATGAGTTGGTACACTAGTATCCTGAGTCTAGGAATGAACATCCATATTTCCCTACTTAGCATGAGGATAATCTCTAATACCATGACAAAACATACCATAACAAAAACAATCCTTTTGTCCAGTCAAGCACTCACCAGGATGATTCTTACCACACCTAGAACATGGAGGATAACAGATCCTACCACACATAATTCTAGGATCTGGACATAGAAGACTTACCCCAATGGTCTTGTCTAGCTCTAAGAGCAGGAACACTAGCTGAAGATGGTGCTGGTATCGATCAATGAATCTAAAACTGCGAATGATTTCCCCCTTAGTACCTAGCTTTGCTATATTCAAAATGCCCTATTATAGCCTTGTTACTTCCTTTCTCTCTTCCCTTCAACTTCTCTGCCTAAATCTATTGAGCATGAATCATTGGTCTAGCAAGATCCATGTCTCCAATAAGTATAGCAGTTCTACACTCCTTGACTACCAAGCTAGACACTCAAGTAACAAACTTGCTCTTACTTGCCCTCGGATTAGCCATCGTATCAGAGGCATACTTATATAACTGGTTGATCTTAAGGAAGTACTCCTTCAATGTCATCGTGACCTACCTCAAAGTCAGAAAATCTTCTATTCTAACTTCCCTCATCTCACACGGGAAAAACTTATCTAGAAAAGTATCCTGAAATACCTGCCAACTCATAGGAGTTTCATTCTCATATCTAACATTCTTCCACATCACTACCCAATCATATGCAACATCCTTAAATATATAAAATGCTAAATCTAAACTCTACTCTTCAGAAATATACATAATATGGGTGATCTTCTTCACCTCATCTAACTAAAGTTTTGGGTCCTCACCTGTTTTTGACCCAAAGAACTCTGGTGGATTCATTCTCAGAAAGTCTCTGATTCTAGCTACTGCTAAATCCCCATTCTACTAAAGTGAGACTATAGCCTAATACTTGCCTTAAACATTAGCAGTCACAGTTTGGGCCAATACTTAAAAGGTATTCTGAAACTCAGCATGGGATATATTCTTAAAGGATCAATGACATGGGGTGGATGGTTACTATTTTTATAGGCATTACCTCGACAAGAAGTCATATTGAACTGTCACGTAAAAGCACGATTTAAAAGTAAATAGAGATATTGTAAGAATTATAGATCATAAAAGAAAGAGATGATTGCCTAAGAACGTCCTAGAGCATCTTGCTCATAAATGTGGTGGGCTTCACACCATGATCAAGACTCTATGTAATGCGGTTTGTCTGACTCAATAGGATTTTTATAAACCCTAGGCTCTGATACCAAGTTTGTAACACCCTGAAATCTAATCTTGGGACATCATACGATGGTCAAGACTACGAGTAGCCTTAAGCTAACCCTGTTTGCATAATATTAAGTCTGGATCACATAATAAAGGAAATATATACATAAAACCTATACTAAATACAAAAAACTGACTAAAGTATCTGAGAATAATCTGAATGTAATGTATGAAACATCAATACCAAAAAATCAGAATAAAAAATAGCGGTCTCACCAGCCGATACTACTAATAGCTAGAGAGTCACTGGGACAAACCCCTAACTAACTTGAACTTCTTGAAAAAAATACTAAATCTTATTAACTAATAAGCTACAAAATTTGAATGAATAAGTCCCCGAACCATGAGGACTCACCAATTTTTGGATGTACATGAAGATGCTCGAAGTACTCAGACTACTAATACTGAGCACCTGTACCTACATTATGAGACAATGCAGCATGTAGACGTATAGGTGGATGAGTACTTTGAGGATGTACTGAATATATAGGGGTGAATGGATAATTAAAATATTATCTTATCATCATAACTTGTAAAATAATGCATGCTAAATGTAAATGACTCACATAAGATGGAATATCTGAAATACTGAAATCTGAAGTAATAAGAAGCAAATTATATTTCATACATCTAATGAGACATAAACATTTAGTTCTAAAAGTTGTACTTGTGTTCTTTCTATAAATCATATTGACTAAGTGTAGGAATAACTCACTTCTTAATTTGAAATCTGAAAGCTGAAATCTTTAACTATTATCTTTTTGTAAAGTATAATCTGAATAAAGTTTGTAAGCCTTTACACTTAGTTTTCTAAAAGCTTCCCCTAAGGGCAAAACCTCACGTTGGGGAGAGGTGTCATACTCTTGCCAGGAAAGGTAACTTGCTGTCCAAGTGATCGATCATAAGCTAAATCTGTCATCCATATAGAAATGGGAATAATTTGAATCTGTACCTATGCTGGCTAATATTTCTATGGATGATAGGGCATGATAATCCTACACTTCCCACTCGGTGCTAAATACTACTCGATTTTTAATCTATATGCTTATTCGGTTTGAAATCAACTTTAAAACTAGCATAAGGGTTTGTTCTTAAACCAATTATGCTTTTATCTGAGTCATTTTCTAAATATAGATGATCTGAATTTTGTAATCTTTAAAAATTCTATAAAGTGGATTCCTTAGCTAAACTGAGCATCAAAATATCAAAGCTTTATTTTAATTCTGTAAATAATCTGATCATAAGATGCTTAAAGCATCATCTTTCTTGAAATATCAACATGTAAATTTGGGCTCAATGACCCACACATCAAGTTCATGTTAAGACATCATAATAATCATGCTTGATAATAAAAACAATGATAATTAATCTCAAAATTTGGAAATTTCTGCAATATGCATGAAAATATGAAAATAGACATGCAATTTATCTTTAAAATCTCTCAAAAACTCATAATATTGAAAATAGCAATAATGGGTATGAATCCTAATTTAAAATTCATGTATAGACAATCAAAATCATATTTATTTGTAATTAAAACTTTGTTTTGGGCACAAGGATGAAAGAGAATCCTTCTTCATAAACCCCACATACCTAGGTAGATGATTAAATGAAGAATCTTGAATTAATGATTCTTAATTGAGTTCTTGAAGAGGAGTTCTTGAGTATCTTGGGAATCCTCAATTTAAATCTTTCTTGGCGAAACAGTGAAGGATTTTGATTTCTTGGAGATGAAGATTTAGACTTCTAGGGTTTGCTTTGAGGGAGAGTGGATGAAATTGGGCACAAAGTACTTTGAATATGTTTAATTCCTTGTTTTAGATGAATTGGGGCCTTGGGAATTGACCAATATACCCCTTTTAAACTTGTAAATAGAACCGGAAAAAACAATATTTTTCTGAATTAACAGGCCATGATGACGTGTCATTATCGTGGTGGCTCTCTGAAAAAATAATGAATAGGAACTGGAAGTTCTTCACGATACGCCACCATCGCGGTACCCTATTGGAATGCCTTTTTGGACGCCGACACGATGCGGCAAGATTATGTTGGTCTATGAAAAATTGTCAAATGGGAACTTGGACCTCTTCGCGATACACCACTATCATAGAGGTCTACTGAAATTAACAATTATGAAATTGCCTGTCACCGCAATGTGGTGACTTCCCAGGTGGCACACTGCTTTACTAAAAATGTCCTAACTTCTTCACCGAGTGTTGGATTTGGGGAAATTTAGTATCGATGATAAGCTTATTCAATTTAAAACATAATGGAATGTCTAAATCTTGAAAATTCTACATGCATAAAAAGGTATTCATCTTTGAAGAAAATCTTTGATATTCTAGGGATGAATTTAAGCTAGAAAAATTTAGGGTATTACAATATCTCCCCATTGGGAATATTCATCCTTGAATGTGGCTACTTAGGCTGAAAATAATAAGGAATCTGAGGCTACAAGCTATCATGCATAGCTGAAATAAACTAAATAACTGAATCTCAACTTAATGATCTACTTAACTGATCTGTGAGTGCATTAGTTAATATGAAAATAGGTATACGGCTGAATCTGAGACTGGGAAAGAACCGAATGAAGAAAAACTATTACCTTCGGCTAAATTTGAGTTCATGGAGAAGAGATAAGGATACTTGGTATGCATGCCTTCTTTTGCTTCGCAAGTATCACCCTCAATGGACTGATTACTCCACAGAACTTTGACCAAGGGAACTTTTTTGTTCCTTAGTCTGCGGATATGATGGTCAAGAATCTCTACTAGAATTTCTTTGTAAGACAGTCTATTCTGACTATCTGTACTTTCTAGAGGAACTATAACTGCTAAATTGTCCATGCACTTTTTCAACAAAGACACATCGAATACTGGATGAACTGACGATAAATCTGCGGGTAGCTCAAGCTCATATGCTACCTTTCCAACACAACTAAAAATACAGAAGGGGCCTATATAACGGGGACTAAGCTTCCCCTATTTGCTAAATCTGTTCACCCCTTTCATGGGTGAAACTTTCAAATACACAAGATCATCAACCTTAAACTCAAGATCTTTTCTTCTTACGTCTGCATAAGATTTCAGACAACTCTAAGATGCTTTCAATCTCTCTGTAATCAACTAAACTTTCTCCATGGCTTCAAACACAATGTCTGTCCCAATTAAAGCGGCCTCACTCACTTTGAACCAACCAACTGGTGATCTACATCTTTGCCCATACAGAGCCTCAAATGAAGCCATCTTAATACAAATATGATAACTATTACTATAGGCAAACTCAATCAATGGAAAATGGTCATCCCAACTACCTTTGAAATCAAGAACACATGCCCTCAACATATCCTCTAAAGTCTGAATAGTTCTCTCTGCCTAACGATCTCTCTGCGGATGAAAAGCTGAACTAAGATGAACTTAGGTACCAAGACCGTTTTGAAAGGCCCTCCAAAACTGAGAGGTAAACTTAGTATCCGTATCTAAGATAATGGAAAAAGGAACTCCATGCAATCTAAATAGGTTCTATTATAAACTTAGCATAATCTTTTGTTATGCAAGACATGTGAATTAGCAAGAAATGCACTGACTTAGTCAATCTTCTATAATATCCCAAATTGAATCATGCTGATGACGCAAATGGGGTAGCCCAGTCACAAAGTCTATATTCACTTCTTCCCACTTCTAAGTAGGGATACTAAAATCTTGTAATATACCACCAGGTTTTTGGTTCTCTACCTTAACCTGTTGACAAGTTGCACACTTGGCTACAAACTCTGCTATATCTCTCTTCATACCACTCCACCAATAGATTTGCCGCAAGTTACGGTACATCTTAGTCGCTCCTGGATGAATAGAATAATGTGCACCAAGTGCTTCCACCATAATCCATTGCCTCAAATAATCAACACATGGCACACACAATCTACTTTGGTATCTCAACATGCCATCGCCCCCTCGGGAGATAACCTCTATCTTTTGGTCTTTAAATGTCTCTTTCAGTCTTACCAAACTAGAATCTTTATTTTCCTTCTCTTTCACTTCTGAAACTAGGGAAGATTCAAAAATACTTTAAACCCAAACATTCTCTTCAGATGAATCAACCAATCTAACATCCAATCTAGCCAAACGGTGAACTTCCCAAACTAACTCTTTATTATCATTATCCATATTAGCAACACTGACTGTAGACAATCTACTAAGGGCGTCTGCCACTACATTAGCCTTTTCTGGATGATACAATACACTCATATCATAATTCTTCAACAATTCTTACCACCTTCTCTGATGAAGATTCAACTCTATCTGAGTAAACACATATTGCAAAATTTTTTGATCCATAAACACATCAAGATGCACCCTATACAGATAATGCCTCCAGATTTTCACAGAAAATGCAACAAAAGCTAACTCAAGGTCATGGGTTAGCTAATTCTTTTTCCTGAGGCTTGAGATTTCTAGAGGCATAAGCTATGGCCTTACCTCTTTGCATCAAAACACAACCCAAGCCAACTATAGAGGCATCACAATACCCCATGAAACCATCTATACCATCAGGTAATGCTAGGACTTGGGATGAAATGAGTTGAGTCTTCAACTTCAAAAAACTCGCCTCGCATAAATCTAACCACTGAAATATAACTTTTATCTGGGTTATTCTAGATATAGGAGATGCAATAGATAAGAAACCCTCAACAAAATGCCTATAATAGCTAGCTAAACCTAAGAAACTCCTAATGTATGACGGAGAGATAGGTCAAGGTCAATTTCTTACGACTTCTGTCCTTTAGGGATCAACTCTAATACCTTCACTAAAAATAATATGACCAAGGAAAGATACTGACCTTTGCCAAATTTCGCATTTACTAAATTTGGCAAACAACTGGTGATCTCTAAAAGTTTGCAATACAATTCTAAGGCGGTCTGCTTTATCATCCTCACTACAAGAGTAAACAAGAATATCATCGATAAAGAGTATGACAAATATGTCCAAATGTTCTATAAAAACCCTGTTCATCAAGTTCATAAAGGATGCTAGGGCATTGGTTAGCCCGAAATACATGACTAGAAACTTAAAATTACCGTAACGAGTTTTGAAAGCCATCTTTGGAATATCAAATTCCCTTACTTTAAGCTGATGATAGCCGGATCTAAGGTATATCTTTGAGAAGTAACTTGCACCATAGAGTTGATCAAATAAGTTATCGATTCTAGAAAGAGGATATTTGTTTTTAACTGTAACTTTATTCAGATGACATAGTCGATGCACACATGCGAAGAAAAATCTTTCTTTCGCATGAATAGGACGGGAGATCCTCATGGAGAAATACTAGGCCTTATGAAACCCTTATCTAAGAGATCTTTAAGCTGCTCTTTTAACTTTTTAAGCTCAGCTGGAGCCATACTATAAGGAGGGATAAATATAGGTTGTGTATTTGGAAGGAGGTCAATACCAAATTTTATTTTCCTATCGGGAGGTACCCCTGGCAAATCTTTGGGAAAGGCATCAGGAAACTCATTGACCAAACTTACTGACTGAATTGTTGTAGTCTCAGACTTAGTGTCTTTGACTCTAACTATATGATAGATATACCCTTTGGAAATCAATTTTATGGCTTTAATATGGATATGAAGTGACTCTTGGGAGATATGAAATTTTATTTCCATTCAAAGACTGGATCATCTAGAAACTCAAACTTCACCACTCGAGTACAACAATCTATGGATTATAATCAGAATGGAGCCAATCCATACCAAGAATAAGATCAACATCAACCATATCTAACTCTATTAGGTTTGCTAACATGATTTTGTAAAGCGTAGTATTAGGACACTTTCTATAGATTTGTTTAGCAATGACTGACTCCCTTACTGGAGTAGAAACAAAGAAAGGCTCGGGATCTTTTCAGAACCTATTTTAAAATTGACTGTAACTAATGGGATCACATAAGAAAAACTCAACCCAAGGTCTAACATCATATAAATATCAAGATAAAAGAAAAAAAGTATAACAGTAACAATATCTAAAAAATCTTCCTGCTCTTGACGGAATGGTAAAGGATAAAAGAAATTCTGGCACTGACCACTATCGGTATGGGATGATATGCCCTGAGGGGAACTGGGAGACCTAAAGGAGCTGGTGCACTAGTAGCCTGAGTCTGGGGATGAACATTTCTATTTCCCTACTTATCTTGAGGACAATCTCTAATACCATGACCCAACTTACCAAAACCAAAATAACCTTTTTGTTCAGCCAAGCAATCACCAGGATGATTCTTACCACACCTAGAACATAGAGGATAACTGGGCCTACCACTTACACTATTTTAGGATCTAGACATAGAAGACTTACCCCACTACTCCTATCTATATCTGGGACCGGGAGCACTAGCTAAAGATTATGCTGAAATAGATCAATGATTCTGAAACTGCAAATGATTTCCCCCTTGGTACCTAGCTTGGCTATACTCAAACTGTACTATTCTAGCTTTTTAACTTTTTCTTTCTCTTTTCTATAACTTCTCAGCCTCAATCTATTCAGCATGAATCATCATTCTAGCAAGATCCACGTATAAAATAAGCATAGCAGTTTTACACTTCTTGACTAGTAAGATAGACACTTAAGTAACAAATTTGCTATTACTTGCCCAAGGATTAGCTATCATATCAGGGGCATACTTAGACAACTGGTTGAACTTAAGGCAGTACTCCTTTAATGTCTTCAAGCCCTGCCCCAAATTCACAAACTCTTCTATCTTAGCTTCTCTCATCTCACAAAGGAAAAATCTATCTAAAAAAGCATCCTGAAATACTTGCCAACTCATAGGAGTTTCATTCTTACCACTACCATTCTTCTATATCACTACCCAATCATATGTTATATCCTTCAATCTATAGTATGATAACTCTACACTTTTCTCTTAAGAAACATGCATAATCTGGGTGATCTTCTTTACCCAATATAATAAAATTTATGGGTCCTCACCTGCTTTTGACCTAAAGATCTGTGCAGATTGATTCTCATAAAGTCTCTAATTCTAGCTGCTGCTAAATCACCATTCTACTTTAGTAAGATTGAAGCTTGATGGTTTCCCTAAATATTAGCAGTAACTGTCTGGGCCAATGCCTGAAAGGCAGCCAAAAACTCAACATGGGATATATTCTCATTCAAAGGATTAGTGGGCAGGGGTGGCTAGTTACCAATTCTATGGGCATTAGCTCGACAAAGAGGCATATTAAACTTTCACATAAGGGCACAATTCAATAGCAGATAGAGATATTGTAAGCATGATAGAGCATGAAAGAAGAGATGAATTCCTAAGAATATCCTATAGACTCTTGCTCATAAATGTGGTGTGCTTCACACCCATGATCAGGACTATTTGTAACATGGCTTTTCTGAGAATAATATGAATGTAATGTTTGAAATATATACGTTAGGCTCTGATACCATGTTTGTAATGCCCCAAAATCTAATCCTGGGATGTCAAACGGTGCTCAAGACTACGTGTAGGTTTAAGGTAACCTTATCTACCTACTACTGAGTGTGGATCTCATAATAAAGGAAATATAAACATAAAAGCTATACTAAATATGAAAAACTAACTTAAATATCTAAGAATAATCTGAATGTAATGTTTGAAATATCAATACTGAATAATCTGAATCAAAACTAACAGTGTGGCAAGCCTCTACTACTAATAACTAGTGCATCACTAGAACAAACCCCCAGCTAACTCAAGCTATCTGAAAAGAATACTAAATTATATGAACTAATAAGCTGCAAAATCTGAATGAATTAAGTCCCCAAACTATGAGGAATCACCGTCTGCTGGGTGTATATAGAGATGCTCAAACTACTCACGCTGCTGATACTGAGCACCTAAACCTACATTAATGAACAATGCAGCACCTAGACGCATATGTCCATTAGTACTTTGAGGACATACTGAGTATATGGGGGTGAATGCATAAGTAAAACATTATCTCATTATCAAAACTTGTAAAATAATGCATGCTAAATGTAAATCACTCTGATAAGCTGGAATATCAAAAATAATGAAATATGAAGTAATAAAAAGGAAATCATACTTTATACATCTAGTGAGTCATAAAATTTAGTTCTAAAAGATGTACTTATGTTCTATCTTTAAATCATACTAAGTATAAAAAGAGCTCACTTCTGAATCTAAAATCTGAACTATTATTTTCTGTAAAGCATAATGTGAATAAAGTTTGTGAGCCTTTACACTTAGTTTTCTAAAAGCTTTTCTGTAAATCTCTTACTTTAACTAGAATGGAGGTTCATCTTAACCGACATAAACCATGTGAGCTAACATGGACTCCAATGTCTCATTCCCCTAAGGGGAACATATTGGGGAGAGGAGTCATACTCTTGCCAGGGAGTATAACCTGTTGTCCATGTGATCTATCATAAGCTCAATCTACAATCCATATTGAAATGGGGATAATTTGAATCTGTTCCTATGTTGGCTCATATTTCTGTGGAAGATAGGGCATGTTAATCCCACACTTCCTGCTCGATGCTAAATACTACTCCTTTTTAAATCTTTATTCTCATTCTATTGGATATCCTCTTTAAAACTATCATAAGGGTTTGTTTGAAAACCAACTATACTTTTATCTGAGCCATTCTATATATAAAGATGATATAAATTCTATAATTTGTAAAATTTTTGTAAAGTGGATTCCAAAACTAAACTAAGAATCAAAATATCAAAGATTTATTTTAGTTTTGTAAATAATTTGAACATAGGATTCTTAAAGCATCATCTTTCTTGAAATATCAACATGTAAATTTGGGTTTACTAACCCATGCATCAAGTTCATGTCAAACATCATAATAATTATGCTTAATAACGAAATTTCTACAATAGGCATGAAAATATGAAAATAGACATGCAATTCATCTTTAAAATCCTCAAAAGCTCATAATATTGCAAATATCAATAATGGGTATGAATCCTAATTTAAAATTCATGTATAGACATTCAAAATCATATGAATTTGTAATTAAAAATTGGTTTTGGGTACAAGGATGAAAGATGATCCTTTTTCATAAACCCCACATATCTTAGTAGATGATTAGATGAAGAATCTTGAATTACTGATTCCAAATTAAGTTCTTGAAGAGGAGTTCTTGATTATCTTGTCTGGGGAATCCTCAATTTAAAGCTTTCTTGGAGAAACAATAGATGATTTTGATTTCTTAAAGAAGAAGCTTTGGAGCACTAGGGTTTTTTTTGACAGAGAATGGATGAAATTGGGCATGAACTGCTTTGAATATGTTTAATTCCTTGTTTTGGATGAATTGGGGCCTTTGGAATTGACCCAAATTCCCCTTCTAAAATTTTAAATGGAACGGGAAACAGCAATATTTTTTTGAATTAGCATGTAACCATGATGCACCACTATCGTGGTGGCTCACTAAAAAATAAAGAATGGGAACTGAAAGTTCTCTGTGGCTCGCCACTATTGTGGTACCCTATTGGAATACCATTTTGGCCACCAACATGATGCGACAAGCTCACGTTGATATACTAGAAATTGACAAATGGGAATTTTGACCTCTCTATGATGCACCACTATCGTGAAGGTCCACTGGAATTGACAATTATGAAATTTCCCTTCACCGCGATGCGATGACTACCCAAGTGGCACACTACTTTACAAAAAATGTCCTAACTTCTTCACCGTGTGTCGGATTTGGGCGAATTTAGTATCGATGAAAAGATTATTTAATTTTCCACACAATAGATATTCTAAATCTAGAAAATTCAACATGTAAAAAAATGTATTAGAAATGAGATATACAAGTTCCAAGATAAGGTGCATGCCTATATAGATGTTTTTGAGGGATGAGTATCCATTTTATTTAGAAATATTAAGGCACTCAATCTAGGTGATATTAGGGAAGAGGTGGCCACACTGCTGGTAGAGATATATTCTCTGACTTAGAGAAATATTCAAAGAATCCCCCAGTTATATCTCTAAATGTTCAGCCTATATCTCCATATGTACCTTGTTGTTTTGATTTATGTATGGAGGATGAGAATAGGGTCCCCATAGTTGGGACCAAGAGAGGCAGAGATGAGGCTCTGCAGAGATCCTTACTTTTTATTTGATCAGGCCTTGAAATAGGTTAAACATGATTTTAGGAAGACTATATTTGTAGATAGGCAAAGGCATGCTAAGCTAGCTATGTGTACATCATCTAGTAGTGCACCACTACCACTACTGCTTCTGCCAATCGAGATACTCCCACATTGGGATGAGTATGACATAGATTTCTAGAGCATCCCAGTTATATTCTTATTCCTTTATTTTATATTATTTTCTCACACTAGGGATAATGTATAGTCTTTTAGTTTAGTGTGTTGTATACCTTAGCCATCGTGGGTTTTTTATTATCGAGCTTATTTTCCTCGCAACTATAGTATGGTTGTTTAATCAATCGATATATCTACATTAATTTTATGTCATATTGTGTTTTGGTTCCTATTGTGTTGTGTTTTTTTTTGTAATTATGAGATTATTTAGAATCCAGGGTTGTTCACATATATTTTGTTGATTTTTGAGAAAATTGATACCCCTCCAAAAAAGTTTATTTTAGAACTAGGTGATGTGTATATATGTGTGAAGATTTTGAATCTCGTTATGGCATTAGGATTAGGGACATAATAATTATAACTAACAACTATATAAATTAGAACATGTGCCATGTGTGTGTGAGATGCTACTTAGTTCCCTTTGTATGTTGAATTGAGATCTTGGTTGGTTAGTTTTCCCTAGGTTGTAGGATTGTAATGACCCTTCAGTTCACTTTCCATATTTATTCTTATCTTTACTATTTCAGATTCCCCATAGCTTTCCTAAGTCATTTATGGCTTGTTGGAACAGACGGTTTGGTTACCAGGCAGTTCGTTTGGTTTTTAGAGCCAATTCCCTATTAAGAAGTTTTTGTTGGTTCCAAATGGCCACCAAGAAAAAACATCAGTGAAGTTATCTCGGATGTGAATTCTGACTGTGCCACTATATCAAAAAATTGATTCTAGTCTAGTAGACCTTTTTCTCGGGTCCCAATGTGCCTCAGCTCATTTTGACATATTGGTTGAGAAGTTAAAAATTGAAAAGAATAGGTGTGGGACCCACATTTGGTCAAAATAACCTCTAATGGAAAATCCAACTTAGCCATTTTATCTGGAATATCAAATTTAGATTAGGGAGACCCTTGGGATAGGTCCCAAGACTCCCAAACTCATTTCAACTTATTGAGCAATTTTTTATGAAAAATGATGAAAATATATGAGTAGGCCCCATTATTTTCCAAAAAGATCTCCTATAAATGGTTTTATGATTCCAATAGATTTTAAATATGGTTTATACTAAAAATTCACTATTGTATTATGTTAATTCTATTCCAAATAAGTTCGGAGGGTCAAAAACTTATTTTTTAGTTTGCTATCATCTGGTGCGATCACAGCTAAAAGTGTGCGATCGCAGGTGTGCGATCGCTTCCCGTATGACCAAGATAGCGGCATCTAAAAACTTGTAGGGGCTATATAACGGTCCCAAGACATGCTTAGGGCATTTCCACTTCACTATTTAGACCTACGAACCCTAAAATGAGTGTAATGACTCAAAAGTTGTCATGAGAGGTGACTTGGAAGCCTAATTATCATCTTGTATCACGATTATCTTAAAGATTAAGCTAAGAATTTCTTGAATTTGTGCTTGAATTTAGATTAGGGCTTGATTTTACCCCAAAGTATTCCTAGTTTTCACCCATTCTTTGAGGGTTATGATTCCTTGTTCATGTGTGAACACTGGGTTGACCTAGAAAACTCATTTTCCATATGTGGGACCCACTTAGAGTTTTGATATCATTTTTGGATCCGAAGAATAATTGTGCAATATGGGTATCACTCGACCTGTATTAATGTCTAGATTATGGTTTTGATTATTTGATGGCATTTTGAGGATTGTAAAGTAAAGACGAGCATATGGTACATGAAGTGAGGTTTTTCGATTTGTCCTTGAGGTAGGTTTCTATCCACTTTTCTTCATAGATGATGTATGATATCTTTTGCATGTAAATATGAATGTTAGGCTTGATTAAGAGTTGGATAACTTGGCCTTAATTGTGTATGTTTTGGGGAATAGATAAGGCTTTTGGACCCATAAGATGGCATTTTTATAACCCTTTTGTATCCTATTGCCTTCCCTCTTTAATTTAGATTAGCTATAGCATAGATATGATATAACACTGTGCTTGGAATATGATTTTAGCATTTAAAGCATGATTTGTATATTTAACCTTATTGATCATGTGTGGTAGTCTTGAAACCGTAAGTTGGATAGAGTTGACTTGATTATCCTTATTTCTAGTCAAATTTGATATCTTAGGGTTGAATATGGCTTATTTGACATCTAGAAAATGAACTAGATACCTTAGCCTAGTTTGGAGCATAGTATGCCTAATTATGGAAATTATGGATTAGATGTGAGATGGTTTGGCCCACTTAGGCTTAAGCTTGTGTTAAGTCTTATGGATTTAGTTGTGGATGTTAGACTTAGATAAGGCTAGTAAGCCATAGAATTAGGTTACTTCATAACGTGGTAACTTGTATAGATATTCCTGGATTATGTCTTTTAAATATGGTTATGATACTCCTTACAAAATGATATTGCGCATTTAGAGATGATATTCCTCCTAGATGCGTATAGTGGCTTACGGAGACGCTATTTTCTATTAGACTTGATAATTGGCCTATAGAGTTTCTATTTCCTTTAGTCATGATTGTTGAACCTATAGAGACGATGTTCCTCTCAAATATGTAAATTGGCCAAGAGAAGTGATATTCCTCAATGTCTTGATGTATGACCTATTGTTATATGATAAACTATAGACAATTACATGTCTATTTATACTATGCCTCTGCAATGTGAGATGCCTCTAATGTGAGAGATGATCACATACTTGTTGATATTATGCCTCCTATATATGAGATATCTCAGATATGTGAGATGATTAGAGATATGCTATAGCTCATGAATATGATTACTGATACAAGTCCTAAATATGTGTATCATCCTAAGTCTATGATTATGATGTTGTCGTTACTCTAGATAAATTGATGGTTCGAGGTCCATGTTATGATATTGACTCAATAGCCGAGAAGTGTCTATCATTTTAAATGATGTGACTACAATTTATGAATATGAATATGTATATGGTTGTATACACATCACTCAAGTATAGGACGGAGGAAGTGCGGTATGATGCTTTCTATTCTACTGATTGAATATTTGTTATGGCATGCATATATTTGGTACATTCATGATTATTATATTGGTAATTAATGTGATTCTAGTTAAAATAGTATCTTATGAACGTTCTTCCTAATTGAGGGTTAAGATAAGAGGTAGCTAGATGTCTTTTAGGTGACTATAGCACTTAATGGCTAGAAATCTAATATATTAGTGATGAACCTTGCTTAGTTGAGATATAGATAATAGCGATGGTTGATACGTGGCTAATGATGATGTTGAATAGTTGATATATGAAGATTAGTTGAAAAATAATGGTTAGTTAATAAAGAATAGTTAGATGATAAATGATAAATTTTGGACTATTGATGATTAACAGATATAGTATGATTACTAGATAATAATGAATGGTGGATAAATAGGAGCTTGTTTTTCACTCTGGGAATATGATAGCAGGCTGCTAACATACACAGGAGTTGACAATTGCTTGTCGAATAGCAGCATCACCACCATCTATCATCATTATACCGACAAGTGGAATCAATAACAACTACGCCCATTAACTTTTGGGAACTTCCTCCCAAGATCGTTTAAGCCAATTCGTAAGGAAATTGAGATAGTGGAGGAGAGAGTGGTGAAACATGACCCAACTGGGAAGAGGATTACTAGGAAGCCAGAGGATTCACAATTTCCCCGGAGGTTGCAATTTTTGATGTAAGTTCCTCATCTCAAGCACCCCCATCTCAACCTGAGGTACAAAATATGGGAGGAGAAGGACTAGATGAAACCCCCAAATTGGAGTTCACAAATGGAGAAGGCACTTAATTATACTCCACCGATGATAAAGGGGGAGAAGGTGATTGTGCAGCTTTAGGCAGATGACATACTTGTTTAGGACAGCCACTAGAGCACTACATTGATTGGATATGCATTAGGGTTTCTCTATTTTTTAAAACGATGGAGAATTATATAGCTCATGTGTGGAATTTTATGACAAAACCAAAGGTACTATATCATAACAATTACTATTACATCTTTAAATTTTGTATGATACCAGATATGGACCTAGTGATACAATCAGGTCCTTACATTTATAGGACTAGACCACTGATTCTAAAGTATTCGACAATAAACTTTGAGTTCAATCCTGAGTGCCTAAAGAAGGTACCTTTTGGGTCAAGTACCCTAGCTTGCCTCTGGGCTTTTGGTCGACGGAATCACTGAGCAAAACTGCTTAGTGTAATAGGGAAACTGCTATACACAAACAAATATATGGATGAGATGGAAAGAATATCATACTTTATAGTATTATTAGAGGTTGGTATTAGTCACACATTACCTACCCAGGTGGAACTTACCTCTCCCATTAGGTCCTTCCAACAAACTATTATATATGATTGGATTCCAAAATTCTATAGTGATTGTAATTGCTTTGGATACAAGTTTTATGAATGCCTACTCAAGAAATAACTTGATAAAGAGGAACAAGACAACCCCCCATAGCAAGGAACAAGGAGGAAGAACTGCAGATGTAGGAGAGTGGTTCAATAACAGGAACCTAAAGAAATAGACAATACCAACTCAGAGTAGACTAAAGAACTAGAGGAAAATATTGTCGAGAGTAAAGGGGTTGAGCAGCCTGAAATACCTCAAAGTATGATGAATATTTGTAAGAAAGCTACCCAGGTAAATCTTAGTCCTATTATGACTGTTAATGTAGGTGGAAATGTTAGTTAAAGGAAGGAAATCATAGGGGAACACACTGAGACCTATGCTCTATGAGGGGATCCATTTCAACCCCTAAGATTGTGTGCTCATGGAACATTAAAGGTCTTAATAAGCCCTTTAAATAGAAAAAGTTTAAGCTTTTTCTGAGAAAGAATAAAGTGGAGGTGATGGGAATAATTAAAATAATAGTGAGAAGTCATAGTGCCTATAAAGTTAACAATAATATAGCCAGAGAATGAAATCTCCAATATAACTATAACTAGGCAGCAAATGGAAGGATTTAGTTTATTTAGTAGAGGCATATCCAGGTTTAGATTATACAAATGGGGGCAAAGTTCATGCACTGTAATGTAGTTAATTCTAACACACATTTCTCATGCTTTCTGACCATTGTGTATTCAAGTAATTATTGGGGAGAAAGATAGGAATTGTAGAGAGGCCTAGTTGTACTGGGAGGTCAGGTACAAATTGAATGGCTAATCTATGGAGATTTCAATAATGTGTTGAGCTTAGGAGAAAGAAATGGAACCCCAGTCACCTAGGCTAAAGTGTAGGGCTTCCAGGATATGATAAAAGTCAATCAACTCACTCCCCTAAAAAGCACAAGTTACCACTTCATAAAGTGTAATAAACAGACGGCTGCCACCAGAGTTTCTAGTAACATTGATTGGGCTTTTGGGAACAACTCATGGTTACAGAATACGGGCCACATCAGGAAAATTATATGATACCAAGGGTGTCAGATCACTCTCCAATTGTAATCAATTGCTTCACACAAATCCCAAAGCCTTGTACCCAAAACCTTTCAAGCTATATGCTATAGTGTTGAACCATTCTAAATTTAATAGAAAGGTTCAAGATGCTTTGTCCAAGATAGAATCTAGGGATCCAATTAATATCATCTAGAATAAGTTGAAGGTAGTGAAGTTAGCTATAAAGGATTTAAATGCCCACTTAGTAATATATCAGCAGCAGTTAGACACTGCCAGGAAAACTTTAGAAGTGGTGCAAGCAAGAATAATAGTGAGCCAGGCCAATGATCCATTATATGTCTAGTAAAAGAAAGCATTGGAAGATATGGAGAAATAGACTAAATAGAAGAACAAGTTATGAGAAAAAAAGCCAAAACTTCATGGATTCAGAGTTGTTACTCAAGTTCAAAATACTTCAATGCTCAGTGTAAAATGAGAACTAGTATTAATACAATCACTTCAGAACATAATGAGACAGGGGTAAAGCTAACTGTACCTGAGGACATAAAAGTTGAGTTTGTTAATTTCTTGTCCAACCAGATGGGGCAAGAAAGGGATGTACACCCTTGTCCAGATACTGAGGTAATTCAAGAGGGATATTGTCTTACTAGGGACAACAAATGTACTTAATATAGTAGGTAACAACTGAAGAGGTAAAGGTTGCAGTCAAGTAGATGACAAAAGAGAAAGCCCCCAAAGTTGATGGTTTTCCAATTAAATTATTCACCACCAGTTGGGAAGAGCTATAAACTAATATGTTAAATGCAATATTTTACTTTTTTAAAAGTAGTGTCATGGATAAAAGACTCAACTATACAACTATAACTTTGATCCCTAAAGTGCCCTTCCCTACTCATCTAAAAGATTATAGACCAATTCAATATTGCACAACTGCGTATAAGATAATCACTATGGTGGTTACTAGAATATTAAAGACTGTGATAGCGGATTTGATAGGAGACATACAATCAGCCTTTGTAGAATGTAGATGCATTATAGACAACATCATATTTTCTCATGAATAGTTCAAAGGCTACAACTAGAAGGGCATATCCCCAAGATGTGTTCTAAAAGTAGACATTAGGAAAACATATAATTTATTAGACTGGTCATTCCTGAAGAGACTATTGATGGGGATAGGATTTACTAGTAAATTTGCAGGTTGGACAATGGCATATATCACCACTATCTCATATTCTTTAGCAATTAATGGTGGACTAACTAAATAATTCCAAGGAAAGTGGGGTTTAAGGTAAGGTGACCCAATTTCACCTCTACTATTGGTACGCTATGGAATACTTAATTAGGTTGCTAAAACATCTGAGCAGGAATAAGAATTTTAATTTTTACCCGAGATGTAAGAAGGTGGGGGCTATACATATTTGCTGTGCTGATGACTTACTAATGTTCAGCAAAGTTGAGATACGGTCTATTAGGCTCCTTAATCAGACTTTCAAGAAGTCTCTAAATTGTTAGGTTTACAAGTGAATGCAGATAAGAGTTCACTATATCTGGCTGGAAGCTCTAAGAGTTTGAATCATGAAATTCTAGAGGAAACAAGTTATACTAATGGAACCTTACCTTTAAAGTACTTGGGTGTACCTCTTGCTACTAGAAAGCTATCAATTTCCCTTTGCTAGCCATTGGTTGATAAGATACCATCAAAAATAACTTTATGGTATGTAAGATTGCTAAGCTATAAAAGAAAGCTTCAACTAATTAAGGCAGTGATTTTTGGGATATAGGCATACTGGGCACAAGTGTTTTTGATCCGTAAGAAATTATTAAAAAGTATAAAAACTATTTGTAGAACCTTCTTATGGACTGGAAAGACTGAAATCTCTCTAAAAACACTTGCCTCATAGGATATAGTATGCTTACCATAGAGTATAGGGGGCCTTGATATAATTAACCTATATCTGTGGAACAAAGCTGCAATAGCAAAACATCTATGGGCAGTAGCAATGAAAAAGATTGTTTGTGGATTAAATGGCGTTACACTTCTTAATAGGACCTGGAACACATATCCCTACCTCAAAATATTTCTTGGGTAGTCAGGATGATTTTTAACACTAGGACATTGATAATGGAGTCACAACAAATATAGGGACACTTAGTGGACAAGTTATTGCTAGTGCACAGAGGAGAGAAATTCAGCTTTAAGAACCTGTACTTACTGTAGATTCCACATTATCCTAGATGGCATAGAAGAAACTGATCATAGAAACTCACATATAACAAAGTCACAAATTCAATTTTTGGATAGCTTTACAACATAGATTAGTAATAGTGGAAGGGCACAGAAGATAGGCATCTAAGTTCTTAAAGAATGTGTCTTCTGTAGTGCAGCAGATGAATTATTTGATCATCTATTCTTTGAATGTAATATCAAAAATGACATTTGGAGAAGAGTTCTTTGGTGGCTAGGAGAGAAAAGAACAATTGGCAGCTGGAATGCAGAGTTACAATGGGTGATGCCAGGGTTGAGGGCTAAAGCAGGATTCAGGGAAGTAGTTGCAGCAGCTTTTCGCAAAATGATTTAATCCACATGGACAACCATGAATGAACATTGATTTAAAAAGATACCGTATTCTAGTGATTACATGTGTAGAGATATAGCATTACACATACATAGAAAAGGAAATTATATAATTAAGTGACACAAGTACTTATAGAGTCTTAATTCATATCTTTGATGTACTTGTTAATAGCTAGGTCTAATGTATATAAGAGAATAGCAATAGGAAGTGAGAGGTGATTGGTAAGCAATTACCCAGTATTTTAATTAACTTTTTTAGTGAAATGAAAAATCCGTTTACCAAAAAAATGAATGGTAGATAAATGATGGTTTTGGTCTAGTGATGAATTTTGACTAGATGCTAGATGTTTGCTATTTAATAAATAGTGGTTAGTTGCTATATCATGAGTTAGGATAATGTTTACTCTAAAGAAGTAGAGGTTTTGTGATGACTAGTGAATTGTTGATTCTACTATAATGAGTGTTGGTTAAATAATAACGAGTAGTTGAGATATATTGACAAGATAGATATCTTTATGGTTTTAAGTATATTGTCTTGCGCCTGTGCCCCTAATATATGCTTGTATTTATATGTTGATAGTTATGATGATATATTGATATCCAATAAGGCCATAGGACATTATGATAACAAATTGATACATGATAAGGTCAGAGGATATTATGATGATATTGATACCCGATTTGAGTCAAGCGGATACTATTAAGATGATATTGATACCCAAAAAGGACGAAGGTTATTGTGATGATATTAATACCCAGTTTGAGTCTAGAGAATACTATTGGGATAATATTGATACCCGACGAGGCCAGAGGTTGATTACAATAATGATGGTCCTGATAAGGATAGTTATGATGAGTTTTGATATTGATGGTATACTTTGCATTCATTCCTATATGCACATAGCCTATCACCAGTATGCACCTATATTTATCAACCGGTATGGGACGGTTACATAGATATAGGTAAAGGATATGTCTTGTGTTATTGTATGTTGATTGAATCTTTTGAACCTTGGGCTGTAGAGGTATGGATAGCGTTGGCTAGGTATTTGGTTTTTGGAGTAGTCAATTATTCATGCTATTATTGATATTGTTATTATAATTTCTATGATTATTATTATGGCAAGCTTATGATAGATTGGTCATTGATTGGGTATCGAGATTTGAGGAACATCTTCGGCCTCTCCTATATTATGATTGCATTATTATGCAAAATTATTTCATGTCTAGCCATGTGGAATAGAAGCCATAAGTATGTTTGTATTTAAATCCTTATAGAGTTGTAATAAGGTCTAAAACTGAGAATAGAATGATATAGGTTATGCATTGAGATGACCTCGTGTTTATATGTATGTATACCTATATATATCTAGCTATATAAAGTTATGATATTATAGTATATCCCTTCTTTCGTTGTTTGTATTGTATAGTTGTTTCTTCACCCTGTATATTACTATATATCTTTCTTTTGCTCTTATTCATATTTTGACATGGGATATATGGTATAGCATTGACGTATATTGAATATAGTTGGAATAAGATAGTTCACCCTAATACTTTCTTAGTCTTATTATGTTAGACTCTTAGATATGAACTGGATAGTTGTTTCTTACTATCTCATTAACTTATCATATAATTTCTGGACTCTTAAGTGTAGTTTCCATTTTCTTGATTTATTATATATATCTAGTTTATTTTTGGAGCTCAGTAGGAAGGAGCCTACTGAGTACCATTCGTTTGGTACTCATACTATACTTTTATAACCTATAGATCGTAGTGTAAGTTATCACTGTTGATGTGTGCATCGTGAGGCGCATCCCTGGTTCAGAGACTTTGAGTGAGCTCCTAACATTCAGAGTATTACTTATCTCTCTCTTAAGTATTAGACTAGTATCAAAGTTATATTCGAAGATAAGTTGTATCAGTGTATTTGTGTTGATATTTCACTTTTGTACTTTTTTTATATTAGAAGCTCTTGTACTGATACCATAAAATTTTATGGTTCTTCTATATATTGGTTTTTATTTCATATATTCTGCATTCTCTTTATGACTATGGATCGGCTTACCTACTAGTGGGTTATGGTAGGTGCCATCATGACTTGAGAAAATTGAGTCATGAAAAGGATAGTCGGTTAGGAAAGGATCATAGTGCATTTTGGAAATAACTCTATTTTTTATCCTAAATAACCTTACATATGTTAATCGACATCCATTGATCCCTATTTTTGAGCCTATATATCCTATCTTTTTTGTTACACCTTTCACCTTCCCATTTGTGTTACAATGAACCTATTTTTTCCCTAGCATTACTTGGAAATTGTGCACCTCAACTAAGGTAAATTGCCTAAATTAAGGGTGGCTATCATAGGGGTGCGTAATATGAAATGGGTATGAAAAAAGGTAAAATATGAGAATAGAATGTAGGGATGGGTGTTGTAGATAAAAGAAAAATAAATGAATGAAATGTTTTTTAGGGTAAAATAAAAGTAAATTTGTTAATAAATGGACCCCAAAGTATGTATAGTGCCAAGGAGGCTTAGTCACTAAAATGTCCATATTTATTGCACCAGCCCCAAGACTACATTACATGCTGAATAAAGCCTTACAGTAAAGAAAATAAGGGCAAGCCTATGTTATTTGATGCACGTTGGTTGAACTTATTTTGTGAGTATGAGTGTCTCTTGACCGTCACTCTTTAACCTACATGAGTGTCTCTTGACCGTCCCTCTTTAACCTACATGATTTTATATGAGTGATTAGGGCTTCTTTGTTGTAAGGAAATATGGATTGTATTGCTAGCTACTTTTTTGTTTTTGTAGTGTACTATGAACATATACATGGTTGTTTGTTGCTAATGTAATGCTATATCTTGATTCCTTAGTGTCACATTGTTGGGCTTCATTGATACACACAATTGGTTTTGAAAGTGTTAAAATTAAAGGGGAGGTTAATATTTTGAGCCTAAAGTTGATGATTGAGTGTCGTAGATAGGTTAGGTTTTTACTAGTTAGGCATCATTGTTTTGTTTAGTTGTATTATATTACCCAAGGACATGCAAATGTCCTAAGTTGAGTGTGTTGATGTTCTTTGGTTCCATAACACTTTCAATGCTTAAAACAATGAAAATATGCAAGTTACTTAGGTCATTTTGTTATATCTGATATGTTTTGTGTTGTGTTTTGTAGGAAATCAAGTTTTAGAGCTAATATGGAGGAAAGGAGTAAAAGTTAAAATTTTGGATCACCTATGTGGGCACCTATAACCCATATATATTATGTACTTGGCATATGTTCTAGAGTATATGTCAGAGAAGCTGAGAAATAGAGAATCAGAAGCAGAAAAAGTTGACCCTGCCACTTACGAAGGGAACCTATAGTCATAGATGTTAGAATTTATCTTAGAAGAATAAAATTCCAAAGAGTGTTCAGATGATTTTGAGACCTAGCACCTATGTGGGACCATGTGTGATCTGTAGTGGCACCAACGATCCATAGATGGCCCAGTAAGTGGCCACTGACCTCAATTTTAATCAATTGTTTAGGAGTTGTTTCCTAAATTTTTCTTATACTCTATATATGCCCTTTGATGGTTTTTAGATATGTTGTAGACTCTTGATATTTACAAACATATATTTGATTCTAGGATTTAGTTTTGACCTTGGGATTGTTTTGTGCTTGATTTTGGTTGATTATCCAATTTGAGAATTTAAGTTTTATTCTTTATTCATTGTTATATTGATTTAATGCTTTTAATTATGAATTTCTTTGATTATTTCACAATGATGAGCATCTAATTTACTTAGCTGGGGTTTTGGGAACCCTGAAAGATTAACAAAGTAAATCTTTAGTTAAATAAATTTATTAACAATTGCAAACATTAGGATCTTGCCATATGTTAACTACTTTCTTCATTAATAGAATAGAGATTAGGAAAAGATGATTAGAAATATAATCTGAAGACTTATTATCCGTATAGGGTAATCATTCTCATCTACTCAAGTAAGTATCTTTTATATAATACCTTAAGACTCAAAAGGTAATAGTTAATCTGGGATCAAGGATAAACATTACTAAGGAGACATCCTGAGACTCAAAAGGTAAAGGGTGAAATCCATTAATAAGTCCATAAGATAGGTTATGGTACATAACTTATCAAATTTTAAATACAGGGTATTGGGTTGGTTTAACAAAGCATGATAAACATATGTAGTTAAGAAGCCAGGGGAACACAGTCCTAGTATTCATTTCTGATTGATTACAGCCAAAACACTCACAACTATTAATTTTAACATATTACTACTATAATCCCCCCATTTAATTTTTAGTAGTGCATGTTAAGTTTATAAAATTAGAGATATAATTCACGTATTCCCTGTGGGTTTGACCCCAGCCTAATTCTGGTTACTATATTTTATATTGACTACTTTAGCCTTTTTTGGAGGTATAGCTTTGGGTGATATAGTTCCGTCCTTCTAGTTTAACAAGTTCATCGCTGGATAGTGGTTTGATGTTAATGTTGAGAGGTTTTGGATTTGTCTTTTTGGTTTGTTGGGTTTATCTCTAAGTTATGGTTTGCTCATGATATTGGTATGGAGTTGGATACTATGTTCTTGCCATAATGCAGTTCTTACTCTAGTAGAGTCTAATATTTAGAGATAGGTGATCTTTCTGGTGACCATCTCGTAAGTTGGAAATTTGTAAATTTGTTATTTTGAGTTGCTAGATCCATTTTTTAGTAGTGGTCTTGACCTTGGCCTTGGTGTTAAGATTTGGTGCTTTCTTATTCGGTAATGCGATTCATGGGTTGATTGAGTTAAGATTGTACTACTTGGGTAGTATTAGGAAATCCTTATTTCAGAATTTGTTTGGCCTAAAATGACTTGATGGAGTGCTTCTTATTGGTGATATGTGCCTATGGTTATTCTTTACAGAGATAGTGTATTGGATTGATTAGTTTCTACCTAAAGTTATGCTTCTTTAAGTTACTAGAGTTTTTGTTATCTCTAGTTTGGTTTATAGCCTTGGTGGGTTTGTAATATGCTCTGGTAGTTCGTGCCAACTAATTGATAAAGATTTGGCTGCTCATGTTTTTTGTAGGTGATTTATCCTCCATTGATATTATTTTTTTACAGCTACATTTCATGCCCTCTAGTGGATATAGAGTAGGTTGTTTGTGATTTTAGATAGTGATATATCCTCTATTGTGCATTTTTTCTTTATATATGTTTTGATTTTTGATCAATATGATTTAGTAAGGATATGCTTGTCTTGGATAGTAAGGTTCATTTGAGTATTTGATCTTGGTTTAGACTTTTTGGCTTAGTTTCAGACTTAACGCCTTGGAATGGTGATATGGGGGTTATGATAACTTTAGAGTATGGATGATTTCCTATCTATTTGATTGGATTCGATAGTTATAATAGTGTGGTTCATCCTTGGTGTTGAGATTTAACTGAAAGTTGTAGAGCTTGGGTGCAAGCTTCGTTTTCAAATTTTGACTCAGTTAGGACTTTATCTATAGGCTGGCTAAGACTGATCCATGCTTACCTATTTGCTCTTCTTGAGTTTTGAAAGTTTATGGTTGATATCTGGTTTTAAGCTTTCATTGAGATTTTTGGATAATATACTCATCAAGAGTAGAATACTTAAGTTTGATTCAATATGTATTCATTCTCAATTGATGGCACATCCTCGAGCCAATCACTCAGTCGTGAGTAGTTGTGCTTCGAACTTCTGGATTTCAATTTCAGTTGTCATCTAGACTAGTTGTAGCATTGTCATAAGTTACAGACCTTGCTATCTCATTTTTTGTGTGCCCAAGCAGTACCTTATGTGTTTGTTCTCTTGTTTGCCATTATGTATTTTCAGTGGAGCAGTTTCTGTTCTTTTGGTTTACTGTTATATGATTAAGCAATCAGGATTCAGAAGATCTTCTTCTTTGTTTGGAGTAGATAGCAGGTTCAGAAAGGAAAAAATAAAGTTAAATTTGGATTTGGAGTTGGTTATACGACCCATGCCTGTGTTTGACTTTGGCTTGGATACTTTTGTTTTATTGTGCAGGAATAAGCATGGTATCAATATGTCTTGGTTCATCTTAGCATGCATACACCTTCCCCTATCTAGTTGGAGATTAGTTGGTTATTGAGGTTGGTTTTTAGTTGTTGATGAGGGAAGAAAGGAAGTTGGTTGATAAGGGCTACCTATGGAAAAATCCCATGAATGTATTATCTCTTTGTGGAGGCTATCTAGGAATTCATGCTCTAAGTATTTAACCCTATACCTTGTCCTTTTGATCCTTTGTGATCTTTCTTTTCATTGACTTTTGTGAACGAAAGTCATTTTAGTTGTGGATATTTTAATGACACTCCAGATCATTTCTTTATTTGTATGCATTTCTAGCATTTTGAGCCTTCCCATAGCGGCTGCAAGTAATTTATGACTTTTCTGAACTATTGGTTCAATTATCAAATTGTTCATGAGATTTTAGGGTCATTTTCTTATTTTGGAACTTTCACTATTTAGGATTTTGTCTCAGACCAAAACTCATAGTAGATGACCATGGATGAGTATTCTGACGATATCATCAACTCTAGGATGTAGATTTTAAGCTAGGGAACCCTTTTTTTGGGTATTGAGGCTTCCAAACTCATTTTGGGTTATTGGCAGAATTATAAGAAAAATGGAACTATAGTTGTGTGCCCCATATATAATAAAAAAGGTCTCAGATTAAGTTTGATAGTTCTATTGACTTTGGAATATCGATTTGGTATGGTAGCATATTTTTTTTGCTCATATGGGGTTTTGGATGAATCTCGAACACACGATTGAAGTGCGTTTTGGACTTAGTAAAAATCTGGTGCATGGCACAAAATAGGTCCTCTTAAACACCTATTTGGTCGCTTTAGTTCCCATGGTCCACTTTAGTGGCCCTGGTCCATTGCAGTTATGCGCTTTAGCACCCAATGGCCGCTAAACAAATTTTCTGCTTAGTACCATTGGCGCCACTTTAGTAACACCCACGTTGGTTGTCAGATCGATTTAGCAGTCGTGTTGATGCTTTAGTTGTAGGTGCTTTATCACCTAGGTGTCCACTTCTGTGGCACCTATAGGTTTTAAATGACCTTTTCCCAATCGATTTTCTATCACTTCTTTCACTATTTTTACACCAAATTGGGATCTCAAAGAGAGGAAAAAGTGGGAAATCATTCACCTAGGTAAAGTTAAGCTAATCTAACTATTCTAGGTCATTTCCTATTATTATCCCTTGAATTTCAATTCCAATTCTTGGTAAAATTCTTCGAAATTAGGGATTGAATTCCCAAACTTTGAAGGTTGATTTGAGAACCAAATTATTCTCCATTTGTTCTCAACTTTTGAGCACTACTTCCTTGTCCTTCGAGGGATCTCCTGACGGGTTCAATTTTGATTTTCATAAGCGGGCCCTGTAGGACCGTTCTTGATTCGAAATTTGACCAGACCCTTCTTATAGAAATATGGATCTCATTTGACTCCTAATGACATGTATATTATGATTTTTATAGAATGATGGCATTTTTAGATCGTGGAATAAAGACAAATGATTTGAGGATGATTCAATGGTTGCAGTTCGGCTTAAAGGTTGAGGTAGGCTTTTATCTACTCTTCTTCTTGAGATATTTTTTGCATATATTGAGTGTTGGATTGGTGTGTTAGGATATGATTTTGAGTAGAACACCCTGACTTGGACTAACTTGTGAGTTTGGGGGTTAGAATGATATTCAACCCTTAAGTTGAAATACTTATTATACCTCTATAATCCTATTACATTCTTTAATGATAGAGCTAATTCATAGTATGATTATGATATTATTATAATTATCGAATGGAATTTTGGCATTGGAAGCATGATTAGTTAATTTGTCTTTTTTGGATTGTTCAGGATATCTCGGAACTGTAATTTAGGTAAAATTACCTTAGTTGCTCTTTTTCTAGGAGGAATTTCTATCTTAGGTTGGATACCTTAGCCTATTCTGAGGTTGTAATTGTCAAAATATGGATTTACGGGATTATAAGTGGGCCCTTTTGGCTTACCTTAGGCTAAGACCCATTTTGGCTCTTGTAGACTAATACGCATGTAAGGAAAATTTAATTCTAATGAATCCTTTGTAATGTTTAATATATTACTCAATGGATTATGATGGTTTCCCCTGGATTATGATGTTATGGTTATGCTGGATATATATATTTGAGCCTAAGGCCGTGTTTATGATGTTGTAGTTATCCTGAGTATATTATTGGGCCCAAGGGCATGATTATAATATTGGTTAGGTTCTGAGAAATATTCGATTCTAGTAAAGGAAAATGGTCATAGTTTATAGACATATTGATGCTTATAGTGATGATATGCATAGATTTGGTACAATCATGATCACTTAGATGGTAAATGGCATGATCCCAACCAAAATATGATTTTATTATTCTTTTCCTAAAAAGTGATTTATTCCTACTTTTCACTATTAAAAGTTTATTTCTTCATGATGGGAATCATACCATCTTAATGAATGACTTAAGAGCTTTCAAGACTAATAATGATGATCTTAGAGATTTGACCGAGATAGATTCAAGACCACAATTTTACTACTAATATATACCTTGGTTGAGAGAGATTCAACCCTTTCTATATTCCTATGATGAAATAGTCCCAGAGTTTACCCCAATTAATGGATTTATGTATTTATCCTCTTATAGCCATGATTCTAGCCGTGCACCTATAAATATATATATATATATATATATATATATATATATATACTTGGTACTGAATGAATAAGAGATTGATGATGATGTTAATGGTATGAGCTTATGTGCTGGGTTACTTTATGGCAGTAAGATCGTTTATGGTATTACATGTTATATCTTGGCATTTATTATTGCATGGTCAATGCCTATCACTAGTATGTGCCTATATCTATCAGCCTTACGGGGGTTACATACATATAGGTATTAGTGCTGCTTGTCGTATATTTTATGGAGCTTGTATCTACCAGGTTTATGGGGGGAGGGGTTGCCTAGGTATAGGATTTGACTATCATTATGTTGAGGGTTGATTGAACCTTCTGAGCTTATGATAGTGGTGGTTTATAAAAGGCCCGGTAAGGTATTTTTTGTTCTGACTAGCCGGTTACCTTGTATTGTTATTGTTATTATGGTTAGTTTTTAACAGGTCGATTATTGGACTAATATTGAGATTTGAGGTATGAGTCTAGTTTCTTTATGTTACGATAATATTATTGCGCGTGATTATCCATTGATTGGGCATTATAGCTTTAGACCCTGATGTTTTAATTCATTTATTTATGGTTTCTTTATTATGGTAATTATCTCATGTTTAGATGTATCAAACTGAGACCCTGATTACTTTTGCACTAGTTCCTACTATGATTGTGAGGCCTGGGCATGCTAGAGTGATGAGTTAGGTTATACCTTGACTTAACCTTGTTTATAGACAAATATGTATCTATCTATATATAGCCATGGTATTACCATATATCCCTTCATTACTTCATTTATTCATGTTGTATATCCATTCCTTGGCCTTCTATACTATTATATATCCTACTTTCGCTCGTCTTCGTATATTGGACCGTGATATACGGTATATTGTTGAGGATTCCGAGTATGTCTAGAAGGGGAGAGTTCATTCTTAATACCTCTTTAGCTTTATTATGTTAGTTTTTTGAAATTGAATAGGATAGTTTATCCATATTATCTCATTAGCTTTCTTATTTAGTTTGTAGGATATTTGGGTGTAACTTACATTCCTGTTTGAATGCTATTTATACTTGCATTGTCTTTCGAGCTCAGTTAGAAATTACCTACTGAGTACTATGTGTTGGTACTCATACTACACTTCTACAACATGCTGATCATAGTACGAGTTCTCGCCATTGTTGCTTGTATCGTGTGGAGCAGCTACGGTTCAGAGACAAAGGGTAATCTCCTGGCATGCAGAGTATTGCTATTCTTCCTCTTATGTACAAGACTAGTCTTAATGTTGTATTCGGAGATAGGTTGTATCTATATATTCATTTTGTACTTCATTTTGTAAATCTTATTACAGTAGGAGCTCTTGTACTAATTCCACCAGGTTTTGGGACTATTATATGTATTTTAGCCTTTTATTTCATTTACTTTGTGTTCTCCTTTCATTTTTCTTGGTAGTCCATTACTAATAGTTTTGGACTACGAGTTGGCATGCCTATTGGTGGGTCAGAGTAGGTTCCACCATGACCTGAGAAATTAGGCCCAACTAGTACATCAACTATGTGAGCCAAAAATCTACTAAAGTCAACCAACCATCCATGATTTAAAATAGTCCAGAAACCATCAAGAGAATATTCAAGGAAAAGGTCATCGATACCATATAAATCCCAAAATATAGGATTTTTTCTCGAAAAAGAGTACAACTAAACATTGATGTCTATATATTAGGCCAACAAAATCATCTATGATCCAACACGCTCGCACATAGAAATTAATGTCTTAAACCGACAAAATATTATCCACATAGGCCCCCACACGAGCACATGAATCACCTAAACATATTTTCTATGATATAACACTATGCCCATACCATAAGTTTACATTAATATTAACTACCCAATCCATTTTGATGAAAGTTAATCCATAACCTTCCTCGAATGCCAAAATTGAAATAAATAAGCCAATAATTATGAGCAAATCAAACGACTTTAATTCAAAACAATAGTATTCATGTTCTTAGATTTAACCCCTAAAATGGAAATTTTAGCCACTCATAGACATAATCAACATCCAAATAATTGTATGAATGATTAAAACCATGAAAAAAAACTAAATTAAAGAATAAAAACCTAAAAAGAAGTTATAGCAACCCTTCAATGCTACCCAGATGTTCAGAACGGAATTTAATATGTTATATTTATATTACACAAGTAATAAATCCAATGGGATTAAGTTTCCACATTGTCCTTTAATAGGTGGTTACATTTTTCCCGCTTTCGATGCTCATCGCAGTGTAATTGCATCAAGATACTGCAAATTGAAAATTATAGATTCACTTTTTACTGCGACGCTATACCTCCACTATTGCTATTAGGATCATATCATGGTTGGTAACTATTTTGGATCCATTATTAATATCTTCATGTGTCGTACACACAATTAGGCCATTCCCAAGTCCCTCCATGATCCTTGGACTTCCATGTATCCAAATTGCATCAAGTTGTGTATTGTGCTTTCGTTTATCCATTCCAAGCCTTTTTGAGTTGTTTAAACTTGATTTGAAGCTTTTTTACCCATTTTATATCATAATAATCATTTCACCAAGCATAATATAGCATTAAATATAACAACTTCAAGCTTAAAACAACACAACATCTTAGACGGTGAGCTAGAAACACGAGCTAAGACTAGGCTTGTCCATATTTATCTTTAGCTTATTATTTTGACTCTTGTGTTGATCCAATTGACCCTTGAAAATTATAAACAAGTTGTTTCACATATAAATACACCATAACACCCTTATGAACTCATTATAAACATTATAAACCAACACGATAGACCAGATAAACACCTATCTCAAGCTAGTCACATAAGTTTTCTCGGTTGAATTCTAAATGTTCAATTTAAATCAAAACTCATGTGCAAACACCGTTAGACATTGTAAACATATACATGGACAATTAGATGCACAGTTGTATGATTATCAACACATATAGAATACAAATCAGCCTCAAAACAAGGCTAACTAGACTAAAATAGCAACATTAGAATGCGTAATATACCCAACATAACCACCCCACACTTAAAGCCTTGTTCGTCCTCGAAAAACTTTTGACTATAAACAGCTTGAACTAAAGAGACACCACACTTCCACTACACACAACACATTCAAGCTGGTAATACAATGACTATAAGGAATGTAATTTTATTCAGTTAGCATGTTACATACACAACTAAAAGCTCAAGAATCCTACTTCAAAACATCCTAGCCTCAAGATGTAACTCACTAAGTTGGAAAACACATGCAAATTGATATATACAAGATATTGTTATAAATCACCCATATTTATCAAGCATGTGCCCTCACAACAAGAGATTTTCCCATAATCACTCATTTAAATATAAATTATAACACATTGGGTACAAGAATCAATTTATGATCACTCTCACAAAGATTTCACAAGTTACACATAATGAACCATAGGCTTTCCCTTAGTGTAGTACTCCACTAATATCAGAATGGTGAACTTAGGATCCATTAGGTCTTTTTTGGAGTGTAATGCAAGCTAAGGGATGGGTAAGAACTATTTTAGAAATAGTGACTATCTTTCGTAAGCGCTTTAATACACATTTCGTAATCTCTATCAACCAAATTACACCTCTTTTGGCTACCCCATTCCTTTGTTTTTAGCCCATCTTATTAAGATCATTTACATACATTATGGTGGAAGTATTCTATGCACAATTCATTTAGTTTGAATAAATTCTTACTCTTTTTATTACCTAACTCTTCACCATAACACATAACAACTTTTTTGAACACCAATAACATACACTTAGGCACTTCAATTTCACCTTTTCTCCTCTTATTTCTCACACTCCTTGCTCAATTAATTTTTCATTAAAGTTCCTAGGATCTTTTAATCAAATTTAAGGTAAATCAAATAAGGGATTAGGCTATAAAGGTGGTTGCTAAAGAAAAATCTAAAGTCTTAGTAGGGCTTACTAGGATTAAACACAAATGGTAGGTCCAATAGAAGGTAAAAACAGGGCTATCAAAGAAATGCCTATATCATCTCCTAAACTCATATTCTTTGTTTCACTTTGCACACTTACCAGGAAAGTTGTAGACATCATATGTAAAAAGAAATATACAACACTGCACGCGCATATGACACATGCTCAACTCATGTAGGATAGTGATGGACTTAACCAAACAATAACATGAATTCAACTTTAAGCCACAAGTACAAAGTCTCAAAAGTAGTAATTCACATCAATCAAAATGCTTATAAAACTAAATACTTTAAACATGCAATCACATATAGCACCAACAAGAATATCTTACACAATTTTTTTTAAATTGAGACCAAAATTTTGAATTTCCCCACCCCACACTTAAAAATCTACTTTGTCCCTAAAGTGAACTTAAAAGCAAGAGATATAAATACTCACTGAGGCCTCTTAGCCTAGCTAGTATAATCTTTATATATCAAGGGGATTTTGGAACCCCACACTCAATCTTTGCCATGCTTCTTAGCTCAAGTTTTCGGTAATACTTCTCCTCAACCTGAGACTCAATAAAAAAATGATGTTAAATAAAAACTAAAAATAAAAAAATAAAACTTACCTACTTAATTTGGGTTTCGTCCCAAGCAGCGCCAGATATAGTGTCGTGGCACGGACCAACTAAACTAAACCAAATTTCTTCATCTTCTTCCTCACACTTGGAGGCCCTCTTTCTATTCGTTTCTAATATCTTGAGTGTACACTCTCAAGGTCAAAAGATTTTTAATCTTTAGCCTTTTCAAGTTCATCCATTTCCATTATGTCAGGTTACGGTATTAGGGGCTTAGGTTGCTTAATGAGGGTGTTTGAAGAGTCCTTTGATGGTTTAATAACCCTATACTTATCCCTTTAATTTACAGAAATCATGCACAAGTATTTATAGTGGGATAGTATGTTAAGTGATTTATAAACATTAAAAACTGGATCTTCATCCTATAACCTCATTTTGAGCGTACCCTCTCTTACATGAATCAACGCTTCTCCCATTTATAAAAATGGACTCCACAAGATTATTGGTACTAGTTCGTCTTCTAAAAAATCTAGAACAATAAATTTAGTAGGAATAACAAATTTAATAACCTTTATGAGGACATCTTCTATGATTCTGACGGGATGGTTTATGCTCCCATTTGCCAATTACAAAAGCATAGGGCTCGATCTAGGATTCTCCAAGTTCAAACTGTTGAACAAGGAGAGGGGCATTAAGTTGATATTTTTCTTTAAGTCACTCAGTGTGTGGACCACTCACTCTTACCAATCTTAATGGGGAGAGTAAACTTTCTAGTGTCCTTAAGTTTCTTAGGCAATTTCTATGTCATTTAGTTTTACACTTTTCAGTGAGTGTTTCTGTCTCAACATCCTGCAATTTTACCTTATTAGAAACCACTTCCATCAAGAACTTTGCATACTTTGGCATAGCCTGCAAAACATCTAATAGAGGGAGGTTAATGTGAAGCTCTATGAATGTGTTAAAGAACTTCTTAAAACATGCATACTCCTTTGGTTTTCTGTGCTTGTTTTGGAAAGGGAGTTATGGCATTTTCTTCTCCAATTCTGCAATAATTTTTTCTTTAGAGTACTCAGACTTCCTCTAATTTTCGGCAATTTTTGTGAATATCTATGGGGGAGTCAAATCTGCATCGACCTCCTTAGTTTTCTTTAGAGGTTCTTTGTTGAGTTCTTTACCTCCTCAAAGTGATTGCCATTACTTATTTTGGATTTTCTGTTTCTGCTGACAAACCACCTTAAGGCCTGGCATTCAGTGTCTGTTGTAACTGCCCCAACTGCAACTCTAAGATTCTTGTGGTTGCGTGCTGATTCCTTAATTTTTTTCTGTTGACTTTTCATATCCACAACCATTTGTGCTTGACTAGCTAAGAGTTGTTTCACCATATCCTTCACATTGCTAGTTGACTGATTTGGTTGAGCCTGTTGTTGTGGGGCGTTCAATGTCGAAATTGGTGGCTGAGTATGCCACTTCATCTTGTAGGCTTTACCATAATTTGGCCATTGAGCATTGCCCATATACATTATCGACTCCATATTAGAAGTACATATAGCCGCTGAATAGCCACTATTACCACGAACTTCATACCAACTTGCATTTTTTTGGATTGCATTGATTGTGGCTGCAGGCTATGATACTCTCAACTTCAAATTTCTTATTTGATTTTTCAATGATTTAAGAAGATACGGCAGTAAATTGGTCAACATCCAATATACCTGCAATTATTTTTGTAGCGCTTCTCGAATCTGAATGACATTCTAGATTTACTTAAGCTATGTGGTTCAATAAAATGTACAGCTCATCATATGTCATCTCAAGGGCTTGACCACCTTTAGATGAATCTAGAAAAATCTTTGTATTGTGATCAAGAGAATCTACAAATGTATGAGCAAGTATCTCACTAGACTGTTGGTGATGTTGACAGTCCCAAAGAATAGGCTTGAAGCATTGCCAAGCATGGTATAGATTCTTGTCTGTCTTTTCTTTGAAGCACACTATCTTACTGTAAAGTCTTGCAGTCTTACCAGATGGGAAAAAATAAATAACGAATTTTCTAGCCATGTTATCCCATGATGTTATTGAATTTGCCGTCTCTGCATTCAACCACTTTTTTTCCCATAATCAGTGAAAAGGGGAACGTCATCCTCATAGAGTCTATATTCACACCCATAGGAATGAATGTTTCACTGATTTCCAGAAAATTTTGCAAGTGGACCTGTGGATCAACATGTGAAAGCCCTATGAACTATCCACTGCTAATCAAGAGTTGTACCATATTCTGTTTAAGCTCAAAATGGCCTTCAGCTGCCGGCTTCTAAAATGGGGAGGTCAAATTGGTTGGAAATAGGATTGCCACTTCTGTGGCTATCCTGCAGGCTGCTTGTTCTTCAGCCATTCGAGGAGAATCTACTTGGATTTGCAGAATTTCAAGTAGAAGGAATGATTCTCTCCTTTGTTGATGGAAATATTGCTTAGGTTCGGAGCTTGGTTTAACCAAGTACTAATCCCTTCCCAGCTTACTACTTTGTAAACTTGTTTCATGTAAATACAAAACCAATACCAAGCGTAAAAACACCAAAGAAATCAAAAAATAAAACTAAGAATAAAATAGTTTCCATATTACAACAAGTCCACAGCAACGGTGCAAAAAACTTTATAGTGCCCAAGTGTACATGGTCTATAGAGTAGTAAAGTGTCCTTCAAGAAAGCCGAGTATCGATCCGACATGGAGTTGACTCAACAACAATTCTATTCTAGTTTCCAATTTAGATTCAATTGATGCAAGCGTAACAAAAATAGAGTTTTGAATATTGTAAATTACAAGTAAAGTAGACAATGCATAAAGTAAAGATCTTTAGACAATCAATAGGAGAAAACCCAAGGTTAAAGAACTTCGAACAATTATACTACATTATTGAACTTCATTTATTAACTTGCTTATCTTGGTTATTGATTCGTAGGGTTAATTGTATGATCATTGTCTCCCGACCTCTAACCAGTTACCTAATTTGGACATTACAACTACATCGTTAAGTGGGGATGTAATAATCCAATGAAGTTCTTTAAATCAATCATCCAACTTTTGAATCAAGTAAGACATCTAAATACATCCCTATCCTAGATGCTAATTTGAACTCCTTATTTTATAAAAGAATACAAACAATACTTTGTTCATTCCCGTGTTCTATACCCCTATTCCCCTCCCGAGATCACAACGGTGACAATATATTTATTTTAAGGGTGATCAATCCTCAAAATAGTTAAATCAAGAATAAAAAAACAACCAATAATATAAGCAAATGAAACGAATTTTATTAAAAACAATAGTACTAATGTTCTTGGGTTTCACCCCGAAAAGTGAGTTTTTAGCCACTCATAGCCGTAATCAACTTCCAAATAATTGTATGAATGATTAAAACCATGAAAGAAACCAAATTAAAGAATAAAAAACTAAAAGAAGTTGTAGGAGTCCTTTAATGCTCCCAAGATGTTCAAAACAGAATTTAACACGTTATATTTGTATTAGACAAGTCATAAACCGTATGGGATTAGGCTTCCACATTATCCTTTAATAGAAGGGCAAAATTTTCCTACTTTTGATGCTCATCACATCGCTCTAACATTCTAATTGATACAGGACCGCAACGCGGTATAATCGCGTTGAGTTAAAAGAAATTGACAATTGCAGATTCACTCTTCACATCGATGTGGTACCTCCTTCATTGGTATTAGTACCATATCACGATGGGTCACTACTTTGGGTCCCTTATGAATCTATTGGTGTGTTTCACATGCCAATATTCCATTCCCAAGGTCCCCCATGTGCCCTGGACATTCCAGATATCCAAACTGCATGAAGTTGTGTATTGTGCTTTCGTTGATCAATTCCAAGCCTTTTTGAGTTATTTCCACTTGATTTGAAGCTTTTATATCCTTAATATATCATCATAATCCATTTACCAAGCATCCCATAGAATTAAACACAAAAATTTAGAGCTCAAAACAACATAGCATCTAAGACGGTGAACTAGAAACTTGAGCTAAGACTAGGCTTGCCCATATTGATCTTAAGCTTATTGTTTGACTCTTGTCTTGATCCAATTGACCCTTGGAAATTATAACCAAGTTGTTTCATCTATAAATTCATAATAAAACTCTTACAAACTCATTAAACATGTTATAACGCAATACAATAGACTAGACAAACACCTAGCTCAAGCTAGTCACAGTAGTTTTATCAGTTGAATTCTAAATGATAAATTTGAAACAAAACTCGTGTGAAAACACCATTAAACATTGTAAACACCTACATGGACACTTAGATTCAAATTTATAACATTATCATCACATATATCATACAAATCATCCATAAAACAATGCTAAATAGGCTAAAATAGCAACATTAGAATGCAAAAATACACCCAACATCAGGGATACTAGGTGTCCTCACAAGAGCACCCTCCAAATAGGCCAACAACCGAATCAACAACCCCTCAAACACTAGGGCGGATAAAATCTATGGGATTGGAGTAGGCCCTATATTTCCAACATGCTCAACTTACGGCTCAGAAGAGAGTCCCCTAGTGCTATCTCTATACGGGGAAAGTCATCATGCCCGTTCTCCATCTAGGATTTATCCTCAGATAATGGATTTATATTATTAGCCTCGCTGGATTTAGTCCTCAACATCTGGGCAGAAAAGAGTGAAATATGACTTAGAATATAAGGTATGAGCTATATGCACAAATAGGAACAAAACAAGGAAAGTTTCCTCAAGACATGTAATAGCCTCTTGAAGACAGAAATGGATGTCTACATATCGATCTACGAGACTCTATTAGAGACCCCGTTCTTACACTATTAACACCAATGAAAAATTGGCTACTCTAATTCCAATTTATCACGACCCAAAAGCAAGGGTCATGATGGAACTTGTCGCAGCAAGCCTATTACCTAAATTGATATAATAAGGGAAATCAATACCAAAATCGAAGACAAAGTGTCTAGAGCAAACCCGAGCCATAGTATTATAATAACAAATATATAACCAAAGATACCAAACCAAATCCCAAAACCTGGTATTAAAGTTTAAGAACCATTAATACAACCAAAAATCAAAATGCACATAGTATATCCAAAAGGGAACAATCTCTGTCTCTAAATGCAACAAGACATAGTCTATAGAAGAAAATGTAGTGGTCAACTTCGAATGCATAGATCAAGCATTACCTCGAATAGAATCCAAATACCGCCAGAATCAGCTATTTGTGGGTGCACTCATACTGGATCTGCATCAAAAAGACATCATAGCTATGAGTATAGTCCACTTCTACTTAGTAGGTATCATAAGCCAACTGAGTAAAGTATAAAATAAAGCATATAAACACAAAGTATGGGCATATCATCTATAATAAAAAAATGTCCCAAACGGCAGCCCACCCCATCTCCACTAATAGTTCTTCTATATATGCATATGAAAAATATAGGTAGGGGAAAGAAGAAAAAATAAGCACATACTCAAAGAACTAGTATATGAAGATAAAACAAATGGACAAATATAAAGTCAAGAGTAAAAATACAATCATAGAATAAGAATAATATATGGAATGCAATTAAAAAGATGATGATATGATGCATGAGATCATCACACAACCTCCATATACACATACCGAGCTCTGCTTCTAAATAGGACCCTTGGAGGGTTTTTCAACCTATATACAATCGATATCTAATACCAATATCCATAGATCATATCTGACACATACATGGGTATAGGGTTTTTAAAGATGTCAAATTTTCTGATAAAAAAGGCCCGTATTTTTAGTATTTCTACGATGGTACAAATATTTCATGAATGAGTATGATATGAGTATGTAATACTCATAACCTACAAAAATGAGAGTTTCCAATATCAAACCAATAAATCGACCATGTTAGACAAAAGTCAACTCAAGTCAACCAACCATTCATGATTCAATATAGTCCAAAAACCATCAAGAGAATATTCAAGAACAAGGTCATTGATACAACATAAATCCTAAAGTATAGGCTTTTAACATAGAAAATGGTACAACCAAACATACATATCTGTATATCAGGCCAATAAAATCATATAAGATTCCACACAGTAGCACATAGAAATTAATGTCTCAAAACCACCAAATATTATCCATATACGCCTCCACATAGGCATATGAATAACCTAAACACATTTTTATGATACAAACCCATACCCATAGCATGATTTTACATTATTATTAACTACCTATCCCAGTCTGAAGAAAGTTAAGCCATAACCTACCTTGAATGCCGAAATTGAAAAAAATAAGCCTTTATCATACAGATTACACCTTATGCATGGATCCTTAAATCAGCTAAAACACACAAATATATAATCTACATATCAAAAGAAAGCCAATGGTACCTATATTGCCTACTTCTAAATTGGGGTCAAAACGGACCCCCAAAATGGTTTTTCAAAAAAAAATGGTAAAATCAGATGTTTTGTCCAAAAATATATTCCCTAGGATTAAAGGAACAAATAAGATAAAACTAACGTAAAAATAAGGTGAAATTATGGTTGAAACAAAAGAAATACTAGTTTAGGCCTTTTGGAAAAAAATTCCAAAATTCCACCTTTAAATCTTATTTTAAACTAGATTTAAATGATAACATCAAAAAAAACTAGTTCAAAAATGGAGCTTACCCAAGCTTGAAAATTGAAAGAAACACCCAAAAACTTGATCTCCAAGATCCAAGTCTCGATAATGGTTATAAAATAAGAAAAAGATTATTTATATACAAAGAGTCGGGTGCCTTGTCTACTTTAGTGCCTTCCGCTAAAGCAGACGACGGATACAAAAACACCTTTGCCCAAATGGTAGCCGGCTACTAAAGTGGACAAGTGGTGCTTTAGAACCTTCCACTAAAGCATCCAAAGTGGAACTTTTGCAGCTGCACCAGCTAAGTGGTGCACCAGTTGTGGAGACTTGGAAAATTCCAAATCTCTATGGGCCCCTCGGGATTCATCCAGAATCTCAAGAATGCAACTGAACTATGCTGCCCTATCAAATTTGATGCTTTGAACTCTATTGCGCTATAAAAATTTCAAAAAATATCATTTTTACGGAATTGACTCTTGAGACCTATTTTCACAACTTTCCAAATGAATTGTCAAAATGAGATATAAAAGCCATAAAACAATACCAATTATGTTACAAATCAAAAATCAATGTTTTGGATCTACTGGCGCAGGTCATTTTACTGTATAATGTACAGATCGAAACAAAGTCAACTAATAAACTTTTAAGACCACCAAAAATACAATCTCACTTAAATCACACCGAAATTCATTGGGAATGATGCTAATTATCCCACACTCCAGAAATTCCACAAAGCAACCGTAGGGAGGGGTAAAATGACCCAATCATATAGAAATAATTATTTTACAAAATCACCAAAAACTAGGTAATTATAAGAAGAAAAATTTTGGACAAACGTGTCAATAACTAACAAGACCTATAAAGCTCTTAACCTTAGTTACGAAGCTAGGCTTAACCCAACTTTTAAATTCCTCAATCTTGTAGGGATCGACCATAACCCTTTTTCAAAGTGCGCATTCCCTTAAAAGGCAACCAAAGACAACCAGAATTCATATTTTAAGAACTTTACAGTTGCTGCTTCTCTTCTAAAATATCCAAGACAATGCAAAGATGAACTGTATGTTCCTCCTTGATCTTGAAGTAAACCAAAATATCATCAATAATAAAAGAACGAAGAATGTCTTGAAAATACCATTCATAAAGTTCATAACGGTTGTCGACGAATTAGTCAACCTAATTTATTACTAGGAATTCATTGTTCCCATACCAAGTCCTAACAGTTATCTCAAGTATATCCTCAGTCCTAATTTTTAGCTGATGCTTACTAAACCTCAAGTCAATCTTTCAGAATAATTAAGCACCTTTCAATTAGTTAAATAGATCATCTATATACGGAAAATGATAGTTATTACTGGTGGTAACCTTGTTCAACTACCTATAATTATTACACATCCTCATGCTGTTATCTTCATTTTTTTAACGAAGAACACTGGAGCACCCAGGTAAAGAAAAGGGATGAATAAATCCCTTATCAACTTGTTCCTATAATTCAATTTGAAGTTCCCTCAATTCCCCAGAGGCATAAGATTAAGAGGATAGAAATTGGGCGAATGCCAAATCAATATAAAAATCAATATCCTATCCAAAGGCATAGTAGGCAAATACGTACAAAATACCTCCTAAAATGCATAAACGATAAGAATAAACTTAATAGAAGGGGACTCCTTACTAACATCCCATAGATGAGCCAGGAAGAATGAATACCCCTTCCCTACTTGCTTTCTAGCCTGAACAAAAGATATTAATTTCACTGACTTAATACTTATACACTTTCTCACGCTACAGTTTACCTACAACTGACATTGTTAGAGTCATTGTCTTAGCAATATAGTCCATGATAGCATAATATGGAGATAACCAAGTCATCCCAAAATAATGTTAAAATCAAACATGTCTAAAATGATTAATCTACCCAAGTTTGAAAACGCATAAACTATACAGAACATGCAGCATAAACATATGTCACTACTACAAAATATGCAATTGGGAGTAGAAACATACACAGGAGATTCAAGTTCATCACAAAACAATTTTAGACCAAAAAAAATCTAACAAATACTTAAGAGTAAGAGGAACCCAGATTAAACAAAATAAATGTCGTTCGGTTATAAATGAGAATAGTATCAATAATAACGACATTGGAGTCCTCAACCCCTATTTTGCCTAGAAAGGCAAAACAGTGAGTTTATTATCAAAATGGGAAACCTCTCAGATAGTTTGACTCCATCTTTCCTACATTACTATTGCCTATGTTACAACCATGAACTCCCTATTTATTAACCCTTTTTAGATAATCCTTAATATTTATACCTCCACCTCTACCTACTGGAATTATAGCCTTGGTCTTTTTCTGTGCCAGACTCCTTGCCTTCCTCAAAGGACATTATCTCTTGAAGTTCCCTGTATCATAATAAAAATAATAACCTCGGTCAAGAAAAGGCATATTGGTATATGAATAAGAAGCCCCATTGCCTTTAGCATGTAGGCTATGAAATAGCCCCTGAATGAATACCTATAGAGGCTGGCAAAGATGACTAAATAGCACGGGCTAGATGACCCTATTGACTACGACTCCTAGAATATGAACCATTTAAGTTGCCTGCATTTCAAGATTTCATGGCTAATACCTTAGCCTTACCAACCTGTTGAAATTCCTTATGCTTTCTAACATAGTCAAATACATCATTAAATTTCTTTCTTGCAAAAGTATGTGAACAGACAAAAATAGAATATCGAATTTTAAACCTTTAACATATAATCAAATTTCTCTCCTCCTCAATGGTAGCCAGCAATACAATTCACTAAACTTGGCCTCATAGGCCGCAACTAATATACTGCTCTATTCAAAGGCATGGAATCATCCTTCTTTCAATCATGAAGTGTAAGAGGAACATACTTCTTAAAAAATAGAGTATAAAACCGAGCCTAAGTTAGTAATGGCTAAACTAGTGACCGATACTTTGGATAGGCTCTCCAACACTGCTTAGTATCCTCTTGCAGTTGGAATATCTCAAACTTAACACCATGTTGTTGCACAATCCCTAATCTATGATGGATCTCATAGTAGTTAATGATAAATTCAAATGCAATCTTAGTCTTAGTACCTTAAAATGAAGGGGGCTTTATTTTTAGAAACTTGGTCACAACTCATACTAGATTTTTGTTATGATAGGGCCTAAACATAGGATAGAGATATGCATAAGTACCAAAACACTCATCCATTTTGGGTTCTAAAGTGGATGTAGGTTGATTACTCAAAACATGAAAAGTCAACACAATAGGGGTGGCTCTAATACTATCCAACTTGCTAAGAAATGTCAAAATCTTCAAAATAACCTCAGAAGACCTCGAAAAAGAGTTGCACCTTTAGTTGGTGCCATTAAATCTTTCTCCAAACCATTCTCATCCACCACCTAAACCTTCATAAGATAATTGAGAAGTCAGGGAGGGGATACTAACATTTGATCAAACTGATAATTTGTTACTTGAGTCCGCTCCTAGTGGCCATTTCTCTCACTTTTTCCCTTATCCTACCCATACCTTAACCTCATCCTGGAATAATTTGGTCCACAATTGGAGCTACTAGTGATGCGGTTACTGCTCTCACTCTAGTCGACCTAATAATCTCCATCTGCAGATAAAGGAATAAAAAGGATCAAATACTAATTTGGATCATTCGATACCAATTGGAATCATGTTATATAACAAAAGAACAAAGAAAGGATAGTTTTCTAAGGTCCCAATCCTCTCAAAGAAAAGTACAGACTTCTCTATAATATTTTGCCAGACTCCACTTGACCTATTTTAGTATGATGAGATCAAAAAACTAAGGGATCTGATTTTCATGACCCAATTCTCAGGTCTTGATGTCACCTACCATAACCCACAAGCAGGCGAGCCGACCTATGGTGCGATCCGACCCGTGGTTTGGAATGGCTAGTAATGTACTACTCAATAATATAAGAAAAAGAATGTAGAATATATGAAATAAAGATCAACACATAGAGGAATCCAAAAACCTGGTGGTATTTGTACAACAACTTCTAATACAGTGAGAGTACAAAAGTGAAATATTAAGAGAAATACCTTGATACAACTTATCGCCGAATACAACTTAGAGACTAATCTAATAGATAAGAGAGAGATAAGTTATGCTTTGAATGTCATGAGTTCACTCTAAGTCTCCATTGCTGCTCCACATGATGCACAGATCAACGATGATAACCCGTACGATGATCCACAGGCTGTACAAGTGTAGTATGAGTACCAAACAAATGGTACTTAGTAGGCAACTTCCAACTGATCTCCAAAGATTATGCATTTATATACAACATATAAATAGAATAGAAACTACACCCAAGAGTCTAGAAATCATATAACAAGTCAATGATAATAATAAGGGACAACTATCTTGTTCATGTCCAAGAGTCTAACATAATAAGATTAAGGAAGTATCACGGTGAACTATCCTATTCCAATTGCATTCAATATACATCAATACTATATCGTATATCCCATATCAATAGACAAATAAATTGTCAAAGAAAGATATATAGTGATATACAAGGTGAAGAAATGACAATACAATATAAACCACAAAGGGAGGGATATACGATAGTTCCATAGCTTCATATAGCTAGATATATATAGCTATATGTACATATGAACATGAGTTCATCTCAAAGCATAACCTATATCATCATATCCTTATTCTAAAACCTCTTTCTAATACAATAAGGATTTAATATTATAATACTCAGGGTTTCTAATGCATATGGCTAGACATAGAATAATCATACATAATAATGTAATCATAACATAGAAGAAGTCAAAGACATGCCTCAAATCCTGATACCAGGCCAATGACCAATTTGTAATAAGCTAGCGATAATAATCATCATTATAATTATATTAACAATATCAATAACATTGTGAATCACCAGCTACTATGAGAAATTAAATGCCTAACCGAGACTATGTGTTCCCCCACCGCCTCAGGCTTGAAAGGTTCAATCAACATATAACAACACAAGGCATATTCATCACCTATATCTATGCAATCGTCCCATACTGGCTGATAGATATAGGTGTATACTGGTGATAAGTGATGCATATGCAAAGTATATAATAAATATCACAATTCATCATAACTGTCCTTCTCAGTACCATTATAATCATAATTAACCTCCGGCCTTACAAGGTAGCAACATATCATCAATATATCCTCCGACCATACTGGGTATCAACATCATCACAATAGTATCCTCCGGCCTTGTCGGGTCTCAACATTCTTATAATAGTATCCTCCATCCTTTTTGGGCATTAAAATTATCCCAACAATATACACTGGCCTTATTGAGTATCAATATCATTGCAATATTATCCTCTAACCATTTTAGATATCAAAATAATCACAATAATATCCTCTGGACTTGCCGGATATCAACATCATTACATCAGTGATTACTGAATACATATATTAAAGTACTCATAAATATAGACATAACACCATAGAATATCTATCTAGTCAATACTTTCCCAACTACTCGTTATTAGCTAACCAATGCTTCATTTAATAGAATCACTAGCTTGCTAGTCATCACATAACCTCTAGTTATTAACCTAAGAAATATCCTTCACATAATCCTTGTACATGGGATAGAAACTAACCACCACTTATAAAATGGCCAATACCTAACATCCTAGTCAAGGTTTATCAGTGGACCATAATTGCTATTTAACCGCTATTCATCATTTTCAACTAAGCATCCTATATCCGCTAATCATAATTAGACAACACATTACTACTTAACATTTAACCAACTTTTATTAACGGATACCATTCATTAAATAAACATTGTTACGTAATAATTCCTTACTTAACTATTCATTAGTTGACCATTTAGAAACTAGTCATCATTATTAAATAGACACCTCTTATTACCAACATCTCTTATTATCTAGCCTCATTAATACATAACTCCTCGTTTATCGACTGGTCAACATCATGAATTAGTTATCAATATCAACTAATATTCACTTATGCTAGACTCGACTTTACCAAAGGTCACGTATTAACCATCGCTTGCTACTATGTTAAATCTAATCAAGATTTGTGGACTAAAACATTAGATTCGTAGCCATCAAGTACTATAGTCACCTAATAGGCAACTAGCTACCACATATCCTAACAGTTAATTAGGCTGAACAATTATAAGTTTGTATTTAATCTACAAGCACATTAATTAATGATATAATAATCATAAATGATGGAAATCTATGTATGCCATCACCAGTATCCAATTGATAAAGTCGTAAGTAACATACCAAATCTTTCTCCGTCCCATACTGGAGAGATGTGTATAAAAACATATATATGTATTCATTAATTAAAACCACATTCTTTACAAGGATAAACACTCTTTGGATATTCAACCAATATCATAATATCGCCCTCGACCCAATAGTATGTCCGAAATAATTTTAAAATCATTATCACAACCTTTATCCCACATATGTATCCGTAGCTCATAAGGATAATCATATTTATAAGCCTTAGCATATCTCTAATCATACCACATATAGGATGCATAATAATGCTAAGCATGTATTCATTTATCACTTATGAGATAACTCATATCTAATAATCTCTCAGACAAGAGGCACCTCACATCTAGGAGGCATATTATCAATAAGTATGTAATCATCTCTAACACAAGAGATATCTCACATCTAGGAGGAATAATATCAATTAGCATGTAATCATCTCTCAGACAAGAGGCATCTCACATCTAGGAAGCATAATATCAATGATCATGTAATTATCTCTCACATAAGAGACATCCCATATATAGGAGGCATAATATCAATAAGCTTGTAATCATCTATAGGATATCTCATATCATTAGGTCATATATCATGACTACAGAAATTAGCAACTCCATAGGACAATCATTAAGTCAAAGAGGAAATAGCATCTCTATAGGCCAATCATCAAGTCTAATAGAAAATAGCAACTCTATAGGCCACATAATGTATCTAAGAGGAATATCACCTTTGAATAACAATAACACTTCCACACAAAATATCATAACCATAATTCCAAAGCCATAGTCCTAGAACATCAATACAGCTTCCAAGTGATGAAGCAACCTTATTCTAAGGTGTACTAGCCTCATCTATGTCAAACATCTGCAACTAAGTCCACATGGCTTAACACAAGTCTAGGCCTAAGTGGGCTGGATAATCCCACTTCAACTCCTCAATTCCCATAATTAGTCACACCATTCCAAAACTAGGATTAGTTATCTATTCCAAATTCTAGATGTCAAGTAAGCCACTTTCAAGCCTAAGATAGGAGCTTCAACTAGAAATAAGGGTACTCAAGTCAACTCTACCTAAATTATTGTTTCAAGACTACCACAGTAGACCAATATGTTTCAATATACAAATCATATTACAAATGCGAAAACCACATCCCAAACATAGCATTATACCCTAATCGTGCTACAACTAGTCTAAACTAGAGATGAAAGGCAATAAGATTAAAAAGGGGTATAAAAATGCCATCTTATGATTCCAAAACCCTCAACTAATCCCCAATCATCAACAATTAAGGATAAGTTATCATAATCATAATCAAGCCTAACATTCATATTCATATGCAATATATTTCGCACATCATCTATGAAGAAAAGTAGATAGAAGATTACCTTAAGGTCAAACAACAAAGTCTCACTTGATACACCACATGCTCGTTTCCACTTTACAATCACCAAAATGCCATCACACTATCAAAATAATAATATACTCATCAATACAAGTCTAATGATACCCATATTGCATTATTGTGCTTTGAGACCAAAAGAGACACCAAAACCACAAGTGGGTCCACATACAAGAAATGAGTTTCTGAGACCAACCCAATGTTCACGCATGAACAAGAGTCATAACCCTCAAGAAATGGGTGAACGATGACACCAATACCCACACCGCCCATGCCCATAGTAGTCTAATAAAGACTATAACAAAAATAAAATAATATCCAATCGGGACATGCCCCAGACCATAACCAAAACCAAAACCAATAAAATAAAAATAATGAAAAGAAGTCCATTGCATGAAAAGGAGCATTTCGAATTATGGAAGCTTATCACTTCAATCTGACTTAAAGTTGTCCACTAATCCAAGTCACTAAGTAGGCAAAATAGTAGTATGGTCGGTTTCTGCATTGTGTGGGGATATAATGCCCGTAGATGATTAGCGGAGTGAACGCCAGCATGTAACTCAAGGATAAAGATAAAGAAATGTCATCATTCAATACCAAATCAAATAACTATATGCAATCACATATATATATATACCGTGTTAGTAAAAAGGAACAATGTTTAGCATGCATTCAAAACCTTAACCTGGGTTGAGTAGCTTGGCCATCTTAAAACCACCCATGGGCTATATGGGTTCATCTCATCGTGCTGAAAGGCCCCAGTGCATGTTAGCCGCACGCCCAGAGAAAATAACTTTAGATGACTAGTACATCACCCAAAATATAAAGTCTGACATCTTACACAAGGTCACCAAGACAACCCTCACATCGGCTAATGTGAGTTTCCAATGTTGGTCCCCTTAGGACCCCACCTTCCACGCCTTTGCTACTCGATCCTCTTTAGCACATATTAAAATATTTACACATTCCCAACCATTTACCAAGGAGTCCTTCAATTAGGCATTAATCATTCATATCGTCATAACAAAATTAGAGATTGCAGGTCTATTACCTTATGCCATATAAACCATTTAACAAAATTAGACTCCATCATTTTTAATTATCCAAAACTGTTTATAATCAAACCATGGCCACCAAGTCCTTCATAAAACCTTATGAAACCAACCAAAAGCAATTCATATTTCTTTAATAATTTATGCAATGCAAAGATTCCAGGGATAATAAAACTATGTGACAAAATCATTCTCATTGATAATTTAACAAACATTTTAAGGGAATGCCATTATAAAAGTCAAAATAATCAAATTCGAGGCTCAACCATGACCCCTCTATTAAACTATCATTCCCATGCACACACATGTTGAAAACTATTAATAAGCCATGGGAAATAATATTAATCCATAAATAACAACCCCCCCCCCATCCTTTATATCAAAATCATAACAACACCATGAAAACTATACATTAATACATATGCCTTTAGTAAAATAACAATATGGAAAGAGTCACGTGCCATAAATACCAAGCACGACGAAGAGAAACCACCCTTTAAAGCCTTAATTGATTATCTTGAAGAAACCCTAGCCTTTTTCTTTAAAGAGAGTTTGAGAGATATTTTAAAAGTGATTGATTAGGAATATTAGGCTAATAAAGTCCCACAAGGTTTTTTAAGTCATCATGTCAAATGAAGTATAAAGAAGAAATGACCAGAAGGACCCCAACTTAAAAATCCTAGGTGATTACGAGTTACTCCCATGACTCTTGACTGCAACATATGACTTGTACCAATGAGACATCACCAATACAGTGATATGGACACCCACCACTGTCCACCATACAACTCGTTACTAGACCATACAACTCATAAAGTCCAATCGTACCCAAGATAGAAACCTAAGGAATTAGATACTAGACAACATAGGAATCAACCTTACCATTCCTAACGGCTCTTAGTAAGACACTAATACTCAGAGCAAAGTCAAGTGACTAAGTTTCTGATTTGATGAAGGATTTTCCTAACAACCCATCACCAAATCTAATGACCCGTACAACCAAACTGTAACCATAATAGAAACCCAACCACTATCTACTGGACTATTTCTGACTTGGGTCACCTAAATCGTAACGATACCGTATGACTCATTTGATGAGGCATTCCAAGGACAGTGTGCTTAAAATTCAGGAATCCAAAGGCCAAAACCTAGAGTGTTTCAGTTCTCCCCTACTTAGATCATTCATCCCTGAATAATGGGACAAGGCATTGACTATCATAGTTAAACTCTAAATAACTCTACTCTGACCTTTAACGAAATTTGAAAACAAAGATGTTAAGAATAACACACACCTTACGCATGACCTTTTGGAGTAGAAAACAAAGATAGATTACTTGGACATTATGTCCTCTTCAGTTTCCCAAGTAGGCTCTTCAACCTTTTGGTTCCTCTACAGAACCCTTATCAATAATACGTCTGTGGTCTGCAACCGACGAACCTGCCAATCTAAGATTTTAGCTGGGACATCCTCATAAGACATGGAGTATGAAATACCAATATCCTTGATAGGCATAATTTTTAATGAACCACCCCCACACTTTCTCAACATAGGCACATGGAACGCCTGCAAAATAGTGCTTAAACTAGAAAGCAACTCCAACTAATATACAACATTGCCAACCCTTCTCAAAACCAAGTATGGACCAATATAATGGGGAATAAGCTTCCCGTTCTTTCCAAACTGCATTACCCTACTCATGGGAGACACCTTCAGGAAGACCCTACTCCCAACATAGGACTTCTGACAACTTTAGAAAGCCTTAAGTCAATCTCGAATTGCGTTCACCTTTTCTATAGAACAAAATCAAGGATAAAAATCTCCTCTCACCAACCTCAAACCACCTAAGAGGATATCTATAACCCTATCATACAATGCCTCAAATGGATCCATTCCAATGTTAGAGTGGTAGCTATTATTATTGGTAAACTCTATAAGAGGCAAATGCTTAACCTAACCACCACCATAGTCAATCACGTAAGCTCTAAGCATATCTTCTAATGTCTGAATAGACCTTTTCACTTGCCCATCTGACTATGGGTGAAAATCAGTACTAAGTCTCACCTTGGTTTGCAAAACTTTCTAAAATGATAGCCAAATATGAGATAAAAACTGCATACCGCATTCTGAAATGATAAAAATAGGTACCCTATGCAACTTTACAATCTCTTGAAGATACAAACTTGCATAATCCTCAACTGAGAAATTGATCCTTACTGGCAAAAAGTGAGTAAACTTAGTCTTTATATCCATGATGACATAATTCTAATCAAACTGATTTCAAGATTGAGGAAGACTGGAAATGAACTCCACGTTTATCACTTCCCACTTCCATAAAGGTAATTTAATCTTTTTATACAATTCTCTAAGCCTATTGTGCTCAACTTTTATTTTTTGTAAGACCATATAATTAGCCATAAAACTAGCCACATAATGATTCATATTGTTCCACCAATACAACTACTTAAGGTTATGATACATTTTCATCAAACAATGATGAATAGCATAGTGCGACTTATGCGCCTCATCTAAGATCCTTTCTCGCAAACCACCTATGTTAGGAACTATAACCTCTATTAGTGTTGCAAGGTACTATTACCTCTAATCTCGAAGGCCACAACCTTTTTACCACCTATATCACCCTTGATCCTCTTCAAGACATGATCCAACACTTTTTTCTCCTTTACTTTAACACCGAGGGATAACTGTGCCACCTTCTACAAAAACATACCACCATCCTTATAGTCCAAGATACGAACCACAAGGTTAGCCAAACGATGAACATTTTTTACGAATTCTCTATTTACCTTATCCACATGAGCTAAACTCCCCATGGATAACCTACTAAGAGAATCAGGAACCACGTTAGCTTTACTTGGATTGTAGTAAAGCCTCATGTCATAATCCTTAAGCAGCTCAAGACATCTCTTTTGCCTAAGGTTCAAATCTTTCTTAGTAAACACATATTACAGGCTCTTACGATTGGAAAAGATATCCACATGGTCTCTATACAAATAGTAATGCCAGATTTTTAGCACGAATACCATAGCTAACAATTCAAAGTCATAAGCTGAATAATTCTTCTCATGCACCTTCGACTATCTAAAGTCATAAGCTATCACCTTTCCATGCTGCATCAAGATACAACTAAGCCTTACACGGGATGCACCATAATAGACCACAAATCTATCCGTGCCTTCAGGCAAAGTCAAGACTGGAGCCAAAGTTAGCTTATTTTTCAACTTCTCATAACTACACTCACAAGCACTAGACCATAATAACTTTACCTTTTTTTGAGTCAATTTAGTCAAGGAGACAGCTATAGTAAAAAACCATTCCATGAACCTCTTATAATAACTGGCTAAACCTATGAAACTCTAAATATCAGGTGGAGTCATGGTTCTAGGAAACTTTTAATCATTGGTACCTTCTACGAATCAACCATCATCCCTTTACTAGAAATTACATAACAGTAAAAGGTGACAGTGTTATACAAAAATTGACATTTCAAAAATTTGGCATACAATTGATGTTTTTTCATTGTCTACAATACAATATGGAGGTCATCAGTATAATCTACCTCACCCTAAGAGTACACTAGAATATCATCAATGAAAACAATTATGAACAAATCTAGAAATTGATAAGATGCTCTATTCATGAAATCCATGAATGTCACTAGGGCATTAGTCCACCCAAAAGATATGACCAAGAACTCAAAATGCCTATACCAGGTATGGAAGGCAGTCTTAAGGATATCCACCTCCCTAATTTTTAACTGATGATACTCGGATAGAAGATCAAGAGAAAAATTTAGCACCCTAAAGTTGATAAATCAAATCATCTATCTTTGGAAGATGATACTTATTCTTTTACGTTACCCTATTTAACTATCGGTAATCAATACACATCCAAAGGGAACTATCCTTCTTATGGATGAATAACACCGGTGGACACCATGGAGACACACTAGAAGGGATAAAACCCTTATCAAATAAATAGTTTAGTTGCTCCTTATGCTTTTTTAACTCAATCGGAGCCATTCTATATGTCGGAATAGAAATAAGACGAGTGTTCGAAATATGCCAAAATCAATCTACTTATCGAGAGGAACACCAGAAATGTCATCAAGAAAGACCTCAAGAAATTTATTCACCCCCAGGATCAAATGTAAAGAAGGACCCTTCGAGTTTGAATCTTTAACTCAGACCAGATGATAGAGACACCCCTTGGAAATTAATATTCGAGCTGATAATGTATGATATAAACCTTCTCTTAGGAGATAGGGAACCACCTTCTCACTTAATAACTAGATCATTAGAGAATTTAAAGATGACCTTATGGGTCCGACATTCTAGAGAAGCATAGCATGCATGCAACCAACCCATCGCCAATATTACATCGAAATAAATCATGTCTAATTCAAAATAATCCACGAAAGTCTCCCGATAACATACCAAAACCACACAACCCTTATAGACTATTTTATCCACCATAGAGTCACCAATTGAGGTAGAAAGAAAAAAGGGTTTGATAAACACTCAGGACCAAAACCAATATACACAACCACAAAGGAGGTCACATAAGAGAGAGTGGACCCAAGATTATGTAAATAGTACACATTATAAGAAAAGAGTCTCAATTTACTATTAATAACATCAGGTAATGCCTCAGACTCCTAAAGGGTAGTGAAAACATAGAGTCAGTTCCAACCAGTGCCAGTGCCAGATGGTGCATGCTTTGGAGCTAGAGATAAAAAAGGGGCAACAGGAACCTTATTTTCCCCAAAAGATACCTTTGTCATTGGAAAGCTTCTAACCATGTGCCCTGGTTAACCACAATCAACCACAAAATCTATAGGGAGGATAGGATGGAGTTGACTGGTCCCCACTAGCCTGAGATTAGGTCCTGAGCCATAAAATTATTGGTACCATGAAAATGCATGTCTCCCAATGGCTTCGGTTAGGGATTACTAGCCATCAAGTAAGACCCAAAATTGACCCACTTCTTATTAGACCACTTTCCACCATCCCTACCACTCTTCTATTGGTTATTACTCTACTAAAAAAATCTAAACTTCTTGCTTTGCCTCTCCTAATCTCCGTCTACTTCTTCTTCACTTTCTCAACCTGTTATATGTATATAACTAACCTAGAAATGTCTATGTACTAGTTCAAAGAGGTACCTTTACTCTCCAAAATCAAGTCTCAAGAAAACCCTAAAGCAACTTTCCTCATTCTATCTCTCACACTAGAAACCAACTCTAAAGCATACCTAGACAACTGGAGAAACTTCAACACATACTCCTGGACTGACATCTTGACATGCTTGAGGTAATCAAACTCTTCTACTTTTATTTCCCTTAACTCCTGATGAAAGAAGCGGTCTAGAAAAGCACTAGAGATATAATCACATAGGACTGACACAACATTGTCACCACTAGTCTATTCCCATTCCTCATACCATTGGTATGCTATATCTTTCAGTTGATAGGCAGAAAATTCCACACTGTCTATATTAGCAGCATGCATCAAATAAAATATTTTTTCTATCTCATCGACTAATCCTTGAGGATCCTCCTCTTCCTCAACATCGATAAACACAAGAGGGTTCAACTTCATAAATTAGCCAACCCTTATGTCCTAAAATGATGGACTAATAGAAGCACCACTCTTTGACTAAGAAGATACCAACCATGCTAACATATAGATAGACAGACAAAACTCAGCATTCATCACATCAGCCTAAGGGGATCAAGAAGGAATAGAGGGAACTAGTAGAACTCTAGGAAGAAAATCAGGGATTGGATGCCTAGACTGGGTCTGGTCCCATAAGTAGGATGGGTCCCATTAACTATGTCCTCTGGTTGGATAAAGGATTTTTTGTGAGCTTTGTATCATTTGGGAGGTATGACTGGAAAAGAGAACAAACAAGTATTAGAGAAGATTTCAGGACCTTAGACTCTACATCTTGAAAGCAGAACACAAGTAAGGGAAACATTACTAATGCCTGGTACTCTCTCCCTTATAGTATGTTGCGCTACACACCTGTAAAAGAGACTCTACTCGACACGACTTTGTCAGACTTCCAATTAGCTATGATCCTAGGGCTCTGATACCAATCTGAAAAGACCCAAAATAAAGACAAGTTGTGTCGACCATCTCAATTCCAACTAGGATCGGAGACCTTCCCCAATACCGAACTGTAATAACCGTACACCCTATGTCGATTGAATTTTGAATATATAACAAGATAAAATAATAACATTTCAAAGACATTAAATAAAGTCTATAATAATAATATGAAAACCTTAACTAAATATCAAATAGTTTTCAACCTTATTGCCAATGCCAATATCAATACATAGGTTGACACCAATACTAACATCGCCCATGCGCATAGTAGTCTGACAAAGACTTAACAAAACTCAAATAACATCCAGTCAAGACACCCGACCATAACAAAAGCTAAAACCAACGCTAACAATAATGAAAGAAGTCCATAGCATAAAATAGACCCTCTTAGAGTATGGGAGATCACGACTTTAATCTGACTCAAAGTTATCCTCGAATCCAAGTTACTGAGTAGGAAGAATAGTAGTAGGCTTGTTCCTACATCAAGTGGAGATAAAATGCCTAAAGATGATTAGCAGAGTGAACACTAGTATGTAACTCAGGGATAAAGATAAAGTTATTCTATCATTCAAAACCAAATCAAATGACAGTATGCAATCACACACACACATTTATACATTAACCTGGGTTGAGTTGCTTGACCATCCAAAAACCACAAATGGGCTATATAGTTTTAGTTCCCCCCACTGAAAGGGCCCCAGTGCGTGTTAGTCGCACTACCGAAGAAAAGAACCTGAGATGACTAGTAAATCTCCGAAAATATAAAATGTGATATCATGGACATGGTCACCAAGGGCAGCCCACATCGGCAAACATGAGTTTCTATTGTCGGTTCCCCTGAGACCCTCACCATCCATGACATTGATACTCAACCCTCTTTAAGCCATATTAAAACAATTTAAATATTCCCAACCATTAACCAAGGAGTCCATTAATTAGGCACTAATTATTGTATAGTCATGCCAAAATTAGATCTTGCAAGTCTATTACCTTATGTCATACAAACCAATTAACCAAATTAGACTCTATCCTTTCCAATTATCCAAAATAATTTATAATAAAACCATGGACACCAAGGCTGTTCCAAAACCTTATAAAAAAACCCAAAATCAATTCATGTTTCTTTAACCATTCATGCAATGCAAAGATTCCAAGGATAATCAAACTATGTGAAAAAAATCATTTACATTGAATATTTCACAAATAGGTTGAGGGCATGCGATTATCAAAGCAAAAATAATCAAATTTGGGGCTCAAACTTGACCCCTTTATTAAACCACCATTCCCATGCACCCACATGTGGAAAACCATAGTTAAATCAAGGAAAACCATAATTAAACCACAAAAAACAATATTCATCCATGAACAACCAAAACTCCCAACCTTTATTTCACAACCATAACAATACCATGAAAACAATAAATTAAAACATATACCCTTAGTAAAATAAAAATGAGGGATGTGTCACATGCATTAGACACCAAGGAATATAGAGAGAAACTACCCTTGAAAGACTTAATTGATTATCTTGATGAAACCCTATCCTTTTGCTTCAAAGGGAGTGAGAGAGATATTTTAAGAGTGTTTGATTGGGAATAAAAGGTTAATAAAGACCCAAAGTTGGTTTAATTCATTGCGTCAAAGGAAGTTAAAAGAGGAAATGTCCAAACTACCCCTACTTAAAACTATAAGAAATCGCAGGTGGTTATGAGTCGATTCCGTGACTCGCGACCACAACATATGACTCATACTATTGAGTCTTCACCAATATAGTGAATTGGAAACCTACACACTATTACCATACAAATCCTTGATACAAATCATTACCAAACCATATGATTCACATGGTCTAGTCATACCTAGGACAGAAACCGAAGGGGTTGGACACTTGACAAGATACAACTCAACCTTACCATTCGTAGTCTTTCCTCATGGCTCTTAGTAAGACACTCATATTCACAGCCAAGTCAAGTCCCTAATTTTTTGATTTGATGAAAGATCATCCTAATGACCCATCACCACACATAATGACCTGTACCACCAAATCATAACAATAATAAAAACCCAACCACCATTCACTTAACTCTTTACGACTAGGGTCACCTGACCCATACTCATACCATACAAATTATATAATGAGTGGTTACAAGGATAGTAAGCTCAAAGGTCAGGAATTTTCCAAGGGCTAAAACCATATGTGTTTCATTTATTTATTTATTTCTAATTCTAGTGGAAATACTAAATTTGTGCCATTGACTGAGATTTGAGTATTTAATGATTGATTTTACTAGGTTAATCATCTTTTTGACAATGATGTGGTATTTATATGATAGTCATGGACTATTTATTTTAGTAGATTAGGATAACTTTCTTGAGTGTAGATTTCTGATTGGTGTCAATATTCTCGCCATTACTTTGGATTAGTTTCGATCGATGATGTTGTTGAGTAAAAATGGTTATGTACTCACCCATGATTTATTTATTATGAAATATATGCGTAGGTACTAAGATAGTAGTCCTAGTTGTGGAGTGATGCAATTGGTGAGTTTCCTAGATTTTCAGAGGTAGTGGCTATTGGCCCCATATAAATACTAATTATCTATATTTTCCTAGTCTTATGTACTTCTTTTTATTTAGACAAATTTGACCTTTATTTGTACTTTCTAATGATTTAGAGGCTCATACTATGAATTCTATACCTTGAAATATTGTCAAATTTTGTGTTTCTTTCAGAACGTTTACAATTAATTTAGGATTTTATTGTTTATTTCTTTTGCTATAAATTAATTCTATATGTTTACTAGGCTGAGTTTTAACTATCATAGAGGTTATGATAGGTGACATCATAGTCTTAGTTATGGATGATGAGAATTTTGTATCATATCTCGTGTTTCACTTACCTCACAGGTACAATTAGAGTTAAGTTGAGTCTTCAAATAGGTGTTGATAAATCCGAGATCTAACTTTAAGAGGGTATAAGACTTTAGTAAACTCGATTCCTTAATTGCTTATCATGTGTTCTTGTTGAGTTAACTCTTAAAATCCCCTCATTTCATTATCTCACTTATCATAAGGACAATTTACATGGTAATGGTGGGGGTTATCTTCTATGGTATGGTACAAGACTAGGTATTAAGGAGTGAATGTTAGATTTATAAAGTTATGACCTAATTTATGAGTAATGATAGCACCTACTCTGTCCCTCCAGTAGGTAAGCCGCACCATTGCCCAGAGTTAATCACAATGGGTTAACTGGGTGGAAAATGCCCAACATAGGCGAAAATCAACAACACAGCTCATAAATAATAAGGTATTTAAAATAGATAAAGATAGTCAACATAGATACCATCTCATGACTTGGTAGAGCCAGTACAATAGTATCTAGTAATAATAATAAAACCCAAGTAACTAGAATAATAAATAACATTTATCTCAAAACAAAATATTGAACGTAGAAAGATAGAAGGAAATAGGTGACTCCGACTCCAAGAGCTCACCCTATCTCTAGATTTCAACACAGTACAAACGTATCAACAATGACAACTAGTATTCATATCTATACTAAAAAGGAACAGAATATAGAACCATGGGTATTTAGTAGGCATTATAAGCCGACTGAGCTAAATCATGATATAAATATAATAAAATGCAAGCTAACATAACTAAGTTAAGGTATAGACAAACCTGAAGTAATTCAAACATTGTTGTACATAAATACATAAATAAACAAGAATAATAGCGTAACATAAGATCAAGCAGCGACACAAACAATCATGACAAAAAAAAATTAGCTTCCATATGACAATTAGTAAGGAAAAGTAAATAACACATTGCATGCCCCTATACGCCTTGAAGGTACAAACAAGATAGAGTAACCCACCACCGTTATTTATAAACTCTCATAATACAATTGGAATTCCTCTATGTCATGTCACCCTATAACCATCAATTATCCATATTCATCAATTTCAAATTAATCAACACTATTCAACTAACCATCATGTAACGACTAATCCTCACAAGTCAATAAATCATGATTTGTTAACTAAACATCACTTATTAACTAATCTTCATTTAGCTCGTCTAATTATAACTTATCAACTAGTCATTATTTACCAATTAACCAATATTTATCATCTAATCATGAATCAGTATATTCCATTTATATCATACCACATTCTAACCATTTTCTTATTTTTGATATCATCATAGTATAATATGTATATCCAGACTCAAACTGGTATGGATATTCAACAATATCCTTAGAAATATCAGCATAATTATCTTTTGATTTTGTCTGGCATATATATATCATTACAATCATCCTCGGGTCTTGCCGGGCATATATGTATCATCTTAATCATTCTCTGGTCTTGACGGGCATATATCATCATAATCGTCCCCCGGTCTTGCTGGGCATATATGTATCATAATTATCATCCTCCGGTCTTACCAGACGTATATAAATAAATATCATCATAATATGGCCAATAACATAATCAATAGAGTACTTAATAGCATAACATAAACACAATATATTAACATAATCAATAATCATAATTGAAATTATGATTTCTAGCACAACCAACAGCATTATTGCCCGTATAGTAAATAAGCACAGTCTTTTGCATAATTTCTAATATAACCAGCATGCTCTTTAGCATGATCCATAACATATTTTCTAATATAGTCATTAAACATGAGTTCTAACATAACTAATATATACTATGAAGCATAAGCAATAACTTATGAATAGTCTAATTAATGGCTTATCATTAGAATAATAGATGACTTGTCATTTGTATAGTCGATAGCTTATCAATAGCTTGATTATTAGCTAATCAATGGCGTATTCTATAGCTTATCCATCACATAATCAATAACTTAATCACCAATGTAGTCATTAAGCATGACCTCTATCATGAACATTAGCTAAATGTTATTATATCCATAAGCATGACATTGGTGTAGGTAATAGCTCAGCCATTGGCTCAGTCAAGAGCATAATTTATGGCTTAGTCAATATTATAATCAAGGTCTTATTAAATAATATATTTAATAGCCCAACCAATATTCAAACAATAGCATATTCAAAAGCTCATCAATAACATAAGTTTAATAAATAACACATTCATGGCATACTCATTAAGCATTACTTTCAATGGAACCCATCATAACTAACAATACCAAGGCATCAAAATATCACCGAAATAATCATCTCCCTAGATGTACACAAGCATATCAAAGGGTCTTCAATAACTATCACATATCTTGGCTTAAAGTTGGTCGAGGAGCCCACTTCTAAATTCTCAAAATTATTTATAAGAAATATCTACCCCAGACTAGGCTAAGGTATCTAAATACACTATTAGATGTTGAACAAGCCACAACTAGCCTTAGGATAAAAATTCCTCCGATTAAGTTCATTCTACATAAGGTATTAGCAGTTTGGGTAAGTTTTATCCTAAACTCGACTGACCAAGGAATTTTTCTCATTAATTTAGTAACTAAAGCATTTATGACCTAAGCATAAGCCTACAAGATCAACTTACCAAAGGCATGATTACCTAGGGTAATTATGCCCAAAACATTATCCCAAATAGCCTAGCTTGTCTAATTAACCAAAATATTGCAATATAGAATACCAACACCTAAAACCCATCCCAAATCTAACACAATATAATAAACATACTATGAATTATCTCAATCTAATAAGTGGTAAAACCTAACCTACCCTTATCTGCAGAGACATCTTCTGGCTGTCCACAACCTCTAAGTCATCTACAAAAAGGAGAAGGATCCCTAGGCTCCATCTCGGGACCATCATCGTATGTAATGGTTGCATGTGTCCTAGCCGTTGGTGAAAGGGTAAAGTCAAAGGAATGTTCTATAAACCAACTTAAACTAGTTACACAAAATGAGTGAAAGAAGTGAAAAAATCCTAAGAATGTCCTATATCCTTCTGAAGATTGGAAATGGACATCATTGTTCCGATCTGAAGGATCTACTAGATATTTTCTCTAGTACTTACAATACCGGTGTAGCCTAGGCTATGATATTAATTTGTCACGACCCAATTTATGAGTCATGAAAGCAATTACTCTGTCCTACCATTAGGTAACCCAAACCATAACTTGGATTTAAACATAATGGGTTAACTAGGTGGAAAATGCCAAAATAGGTAGAAATCAACCACACAACTTATAAATAGCAAGGTATAAAAATAGGTAAAGATAGTCAAAATAGCTACAATCCCACTACCTGGTAGAGCCATTACAAGAATATTTAGTAATAACAATACAACCCAAGTATCTATAATAGTCAATAACATTTGTCTTAAAATAAAAGACTGAACAAAGAGAAATAAAAGGAAATTGGTGACTCCAATTCAAAGAGCTCACCCTATCATTGGATAATATAAAAACATAAATATCGATAAAAGGCGGCAAATAGTACTTTAATATATACCCAAAAGGTATAAAAGTGTAGTATATGTACCAAAACTATGTCTACTTTGTTGGCATCATTGACCAACCGAGCAAAATCATGATATAAATATGATAAAATGCAAGACAACATAACTAAGTCAAGGTAAAGACAAACCTAAAGTAACTCCAACATCGATGTGCATAAACAACTAAGTAAACAAGAATTATAGCATAACATAAAATCATCAAGATAAACAGTAATAACTACAAAATTGTTCCTATACGCTAATTAGTGAATAAAACTAAATAACCCATCGCAAGCCCCCCGAAGCCTGGAAGGTACATAAGATAGAGTAACCCATCATCGTTATTTATCAACTCTCATAATCTAACTGGAATTCCTCCAAGTCATGTCACGCTATAACCACCGATTATCCATATTCATCTATTTCCAATTAATTAACACTCATCAATTAACCATTTTGTAACAACGAATCCTCATGTATTAATAAATCATCCTTTGTGAACTAAACAACACTTATTAACTAATCTTCATATAGCAACTAATCATCACTTATTAACTGGTCATTATTTTAACCAATATTTATCAACAGATCATTATCTCACTAGAATCCACTTTTATAATACCACACTATAACTATTTCCATATTTTTTACTTAGCTAGATTGTCAATCTCACATCACAATGTCATCATTTACTAACAAGTATATCGTCATAGTATAATATGTATATTCGTACTTGAACTAGTATGGATATTCAACAATATACTCATAAATATCATTAAAATCATCTTCTTCTATAGTCGAACATGTATATATCATAATAATCATCCTCCATGCTTGCCAAGAATATATGTATCATCATAATCATCGTTCGCTCTTTCCAGGCATATATATCATCATAATTCTCCGCCGATCTTTTCAAGTAAATATGTATCATCATATTCATCCTCCGATCTAACCGAGCATGTATATATATATATATATTAATATAATCATCAATATAACCAATAGCATAATCAATAATGTACTTAATAGCTTAACCATAATTATGATGTGTTAATAGGACAATTAATCAGAATTAAAATCGTGAGTTCAAGCATAACCAATAGCATGATTTACAGTACAGAAAATAAGCATAATCTTTGACATAATCAATATCATAATCACTAATATAATCAATAAGCATGCTCTTTAGCATAATCCATAATATATTCATGAATATAATTATTAAACATGACCTTTAACATAACTAAAATGTACTATGAAGCATAGACAATAACTTATCAACAGCCTAACTAATGGCTTATCATTAACATAATAGATGGCTTTTCATTTGTATAATCGATAGCTTATCAATAGCTTGATTATTGTTATTCCACGGAGTAATCTATAACTTATTCATAGCATAATCAATAACATAATCACTAGTATATTCATTAAGAATGACATATAGAATGAACAATAGCGTAAACGCTAATATATCCATAAGCATGAGTACTAGCGTATTTAACAGCTCATTTGTTGGCTCAGTTAAGAGCATAATTTATGGCTTAGCTAATATTATAATCAAGTGCTTATTAAAAATTATATTTGGTAGCCAAATCAATAGCCAAAAAATAGCATACTCAGAAGCTTATCAATAACATAATTTTATTCAACAACTTATTCATGGAATACTTATTAAACACTACTTTCTACATCATCCATATAACTAACAATATGAAGGAATTTAAATATCACCACAATAAGTACCTCCATAGATGTACAATGACATAACCTAACCTGGGGCCTTGTCATAATGGGCCACCTAAGTTCGATCGAGACCAAAGACCACCTGCATTACCTAACCCAACCTTCAGTCGCTTGCCCTGTGTTGGCTAAATTTTGAACATCTAACAAGATAGCGTAATTTACCAGATTATAGAGTCTGGGATAGGTCTATTACCAAGACCAATCCAATAGAGTCTGACCGTCCCATACTGACCGTTCCACCATACCAAGCCAAACAAAACCATAGATCCAACATAACTAAACAAGTTCCATTAATAACTAAATAATCCTAAAATAAAATATGATGGAATAGTGAGAAATTTTGTCCAATGATGTCAGCCCCAATACCAATACCAATACTAAGGCTGCCACCAATACCAATCCTGCCCACACTAATCCATAGTAGTTCCACAAAAGCCTCTAACTAAAAGAATACAAATATGCGATTGGAATATGCTCCTAACCATAGCCAAAACCAATATCCATAAATAATCCAGAGTATGAAATAACATACATAAAATGGAGCCTTCTAGAAACTTGGACTTCATGTCCTCCTTTACTTCCCATGTAGCTTCTTCAAACTTTTGGTTCTACCAAATAAACTTAACCGAAGCCACATTGTTGGTTTGCAATTAATTAACCTGCCTATCAAAGATCTCAATCGAGACCTCTTCATAAGACAGTGTCTGAGACACTCAACCCCTCCAAAGAAATAATTGAAGAAGGATCACCAATGCTCTTCCTTAACATGGAAACATGAAATACTAGATGAACGGAGCTCAAACTAAAAGGCAACTCCAATTCATAAGAAACATTACCAACCCTTAATAGAACCACATAAGGACTAATATACTGGGGACTAAGCTTCCCCTTCTTACCTAACCACATTACTCCCATTATAGGAGATACCTTTAAGAACACCCTATCCCAAACCTCAAAATCTAAATCTCATTGCCTTATATTTGCATAAGACTTTCGGTGACTTTGGGAAGCCTTAAGCCTATTCAGAATACCCTTTGATTTTTTCCATATCCTGGTAAACTAAGTCTTGACCAAATATCTCCGCCTCACCAAGCTTAAACAACCCAATAGGAAATATACACCTCCTACCATACAATGCCTCAAAAGGGGCCGTACCAATACTAGAATGATAGATATTGTTGTAAGAAAACTCCACCAAAGGTAGATACAAAACCCAATTGCCACCATAATAAATAATTCATGCCCGAAGCATATCCTTCAATTTCTAAATTGTCCTCTCCACTTGCCCATACGACTGTGGATGGAAAGCAGTACTCAGACTAACCTTAGTACCCAACCCTTTCTGGAAAAACGGCTAAAAATAAGACAAAAACTTCATACCACAATCTAAAATAATAAAAACAAGTACCTTATTCACCTTCACAATTTCTCAAAGATACAACTTCATATAATCCTCCGTCGAAAAGGTAGTTCTCACTTGTAAAAAGTAAGAAGACTTCATCATCCTATCCATAATGACCTAAATCAAATAAAATTAGTTCTAAGACCAAGTAAGAACGATAATGAAATCCATATAGATTACCTCCCATTTCTATTTGGGCAGATCAATCTCTTGATATAACCCACCAGGCCTTATGTGCTCAACTTTAACTTGTTGGCATACCATGTACTTGTCTACAATATTTTCCATATCTCTTTTCATACTATTCCACTAATATATCTCTTTAAGATCATGATACATCTTCATTGAGCCATGATGAAAAACAAAGTGTGATTCATGCACCTCAGCTAAGATCCTTCGTCATAACCCATCAACATCAAGAACACACAACCTTCCTTGGTAATGTAATGTACCATCACCACTAATCTCAAAGACCATTACCTTTTGCATACCCATATTGCTCTTGATTTTTCTTAAGATAGGATCTAGCACTTGCTTCTCCTTAATCTATGCACCGAGAGATAACCTAACCACTTCCTGAACCATCATACCACCATTCTTGGAGACCAAGACAAGAACTCAAAGATTGGATAAGCAGTGAATAACCTTCACCAATTCCTACTTTCCTTTTGTATATGAGCCAAACACCCTAGGGATAACCTGCTAAGAGTATCAACAACAACATTACCTAGGTGGTAATAAAGACATATATCATAGTTCTTGAGAAGATCTAATTATCTCTTTTACCTAAGATTTAGCTCCCTCTGAGTGAGCAAATACTACAGACTCTTATGATAAAAAAAAAATGTCCACATACACTCCATACAAATAATGCCATAAGATTTTCAAAGCAATTTATCAAAGGAGAAGTTATTGCTCAAAAGATTTCCATAAACCGAATGCTCAGCCTGAGCATCAGCCAACTGAACAATAACATGAATAGTTTGGAAAAATTTGGCATTAGTCATCTTACCTTGAGAAGGACTAGTAGTAGCCGGAGAAACTCTAGAAAAATTAGGGATAGGACCTTAAGAAGAAGTGTGAACTCTAGGAGTAGGATGTACCGCATCATTATTATCCCCAGATGGGACAAAAGAATTTCCTTATGTTCCAAATCATTGAGGCATGATCTAAAAAGTTATTGACCAAGGATTAGAGAATATTCTGAGACATTAACTTTAAGCTTTAAAATAGAGTACAAATAAAGTGAAATATTCCTAAATGCACTATCCCCTCTCTCTTCTAAGTGTGGTGCACTACATATCCCTAAAAGAAACTCTACTAGACACGGCTTTGTTGACTCCCAATTGACTATAAAACTAAAGCTCTGATACCAACTTGACATAACCCGACCTGAGCCTTATTGTAATGGGTGTCCCAAGTTTGACCAGGACTAGAGACCACCGTTATTATCCTACCCAACCTTCAACCACCCTCATTATCCTACCCAACCTTCAACCACCTACCCTGAGTTGGTTGAATTTTAAATATATAACAAGATAGCATAACTAACTAGATTACAAACTCTGGGATACGTCTATTACTGAGATTGACCCAATTAATTCTAACCATCCCATACTAAGCCAAACCAAATAATTGATCCAACCATAACCAAATAAGTTCCATAAATAATTAAATAATCCCAAAATAAAATATGATAGAATAGTGAGAAATTTATCCCATGATGTAAGCACCAATATCAATACCAGTACTAAGGCTGTCACTAATATTAATTCTGCCTATACCAACCCATAGTAGTTCCACAAAAGCCTCTAACCAAAAATATAAACATATCTAGTTGGGATATGCCCCCAACCATAGCCAAAAATAATATCCTTATACAATCTAGAGCATGAAATAAAATCTATGAAATAAAGCCTTATGAATAGATAAAAAGCTCACCACATCAATCCATAGCTAACCCTGAGTGTCGAAATGCTAAGTTGGAGGGGTAGAATGGCTGATTCCTGTAATACGTAGGGATATAGCTTCCCAAAGATAGGTTAGCAGGTGAATACTAGCATAAACTCAGGATAATGTTAAAATAATTTCAATTATAAAACAAAAAAAACCATCCATATGCACACAAACCATATATTTATATATAACTATGTTGGGAAAGGGAATTATGTTTAGAATGCCATTTAAACCCTTACCTGGTTTGTATAGCATTTGCCATCCTAAAAATACCCATGGAATAGATGGGTTCATCTCCCACTAATAAATGGGCCCTAATAAGGAAAGTTGCACAGCCAAAGAAAATAACATAGGATTACTAGTACATCACCCAAAATATAAAGTGTGACATCATGCACATGGTCACTAGGACTAACCTCATGTCGGTAAACATAAGTTTCCAGTTTCGATCCCCTTGGGACCTCCACCTTCTATGAATTTTCCACATATCCCCTATTAAGTCCAACTAAAACTATTTTCCAACTAAAAAATTATTCTATTATTATTAACTGAGGCCATGAGATAGTGGTATCGTCATTATGACTATAACTTACAAGTATTATCCTTAGCCAAACCTTTTTGAGATCAAGGAAATCCCACGTACCCATAGATCATATTATCCAATTAATTTACGGGATTCCCATGTACGCCACAAGTATGTTTATTAAGCCAAACCGTTCCAAAATCATTTAAACCATACATATCATTTAGGGTTCTATTACCAAGTTTAAACCATGCATAAGTTCCATTGAAAAACTAATATTTTAGTGAAAACATTGTTATAGGGATTTTATCAAATACATTGAGGGCATAGTATTTGCAAAACCAAAATCCATTACCAAATAACCATTACTATGCAACCAATTATCCCAAACCACCATTAAGCATATAAATCATACTTAAAACATGGAAAAACCATAACCAAGCATTTATAACCAAAAAACCCAAATTATATTTGAAAACCCAAAATCATACAACATTAAAATCACAAAAATATTGCATAAAACCATGCCTTTATTTGAAACTAACAATAAGGAAATAGAACATGCCTTAGACCTAGATGATGATAGAGAAAAACCACCTAAGCAATCCCCGATTTACTCCTTAAGATGAAATTCTAGCTTTCTTTGCCCAAGAATTCTAGAGAGGATTTAAGAGTGTTTTGTAAGTGGTTAAGAATAGGATAGTGGGGAAAATAACCTCATAATAGAAATATAATTTGTGGTTCCTTACTAGGATAAAATGGAGAAATATCCAGATTGGCCTCAATTAAATTGCATTTAATTCCTGTCATAGTGTATGACTGACCCTTATGAGTTTTACCCATCCTATATGAGTAGTACCCACCTCTCATAGCCTAGGCTTTTCCTCTTAGACCCAATAGTGTACAAGGAGTGACATACCCAAACTAAAGTCATATCTAAGTGTATGACTAGTATGCATAAACCATACCCCTGGTAGAAAAGAATCCCAGGAGGTTTGAACACTAACCACTATACGAGTCCTGGGTACGACTCATACCCTTTCTTATGGCTCATAGTGAGCCACTCGTACTCAAACTAACCTAAGTCACTAAGTATAAGGTTAAGTGAAGTAACAAAACACCTCAAATTTACTGATACAACTCATACCACCCAAGTCTTCCCCATTTCATTTACTACATCCAACCCACCAACCAATACTTGTCAACATACGATTTGACTATACCTCCCATACCCAAGTGTACGACCAATTATCTAAGTTGTACCTTTCATAGAAACCAAATATCAAGGAAATTTTCTAAGGTCCTGAAACCAGGGTGTTTCAAACACAGGCGTATAAAAAAGCCTTCATTACCTATCAAAAGAATTGGCTTATGGTTGGTCGAAGAGCTTACTTCTAAATCCTTGAAATCATTTACAAAGCAATATCTACCTCGGACAAGGATAAGGTATCTAAATCAACGACAAAATGTTGAACAAGACACAACTAGCCTTAGTATAGAAATTCCTCCTAATATAGAGCAACTAACTCCATTCTACTTAAGGTATTGGCAATTTTTGTAATTTTGATCTTAAAATCAAGTGATCAATAAAATATTCTAATTAGTTTACAAGATAAAGAATTTCATCCTATTGATAAGCCTACAAGGTCAACTTCACCTAAAGTATGATTACATAGTCTAATTATGCCTAAAATAGTATCCTAAATAGCCTACCCAGTTACACTAACAAAAGTATTTCAATATAGCACACCAATACCTAAAACCCATCCCAAATATAACATAATTTCATAAACATACTATAAATTAGCTCAATCTAACAAGGGGTAAAACCTAGCCTACATAGATATTAAAAAATGTGTACAAGATTTGCTAAATTACTGATTTTCCCTTTCGAGAATCTTCAGCAAGATGCAAAGCTATAAAAATCATATTCTAATCATCAATATAGGAATAATGATACCCATATTTTACAATTTTTTCTATAGGTCCAAAAATTACATCAAAATGCCACGTGCGTCTGATTTATGGAAAATCACATTTTCGAGAGCAACCAAATGTTCCCACAATCTCATTGAATCATTAACCTCTAGAATGGGTGAAATCTGAGCTAATTTTTGTCTAAAATCAATCCTCCCAATGTTTTGGGATTTTTGAATGAGAAATGAAAATTTTTTCAATGAAAAGGGTGAAATCTTACTACAAATTGGAAGATAATTGCAAAAATGTATTAGGAAAGCTCCCTAATCACCCACAAACACTTAATTTAGATTACATTTCTAATTACTATTTTATCTCTCCTGGAAGGAATGAAGAATTAGTAAAATCATGCAAAGAAGATTTCTTTATACCGATATCGGGTGCTCGAGTCTCAATATTGGGACCTAGTATTAGCAATAACAATATATTAGGGTTGTCAAATGAATAAAAATTGGTATACATTGCCCTAAAATTATCACTCTGCTACCTTGCTCAGGGGTGTCGCGATTGCAATCCTAAAGCATTTCTATCATAATGCACCAGATATAGTTGAGACTTAGATTTTTTTCAAGTCTTCGGTAAGCCCTTCAGATTTATCTAGAATTTCCTATATGCAAATGAACTATTTAACCATACCAAATTCAATATTTTGAACACAATGGTATAGTCTAAATTTCTATCCAAGGTGATTACGACAAAATATAATTCCCATACCTAATTTCTAATTTCTTAACTTTCAAACCAATAGGTCGAAATGATCTTGAGTGCTCCGGGACCCAAACCAAAAGTTCACCTAGCCTATAATCTAAATTTTGGAGCTAGTAGAATAGTAAAAATTTTCATTCAAGGTTGTTTGACTAAATTTTTTGTTCGGTAGCCATTTGGAAAGAACAAAGACTTCAAAATAGAGAATTGACTTTAAAAATCAAACAAACTGCCCAATAACTGAACTGTCAGTCCCAGGAAGCCATAAATGACATAGATCAGCAATGTAGATATTCTTATAATAAAAATAAGTGGAAATGTATAAAATAAGCTAAAGGGTCATTACACATAAGAAGGTTATGTAGATAAATTTATACGATATCTATTATTTTTAGATTGATTGAAAAAGGTTGTGGTTTAGATTGTGAATTTTAGAGATATTGATATGGATGTTTTAGTGATTGTTTTCAAAACTTCGTGATCATCTTATCTTTTATGGTTAGTAGTTTAGTAGTGGAAAGAGTACATATATGGGTTAAATTATTTCATAAATAGTTTTGATGGTTGGGAAAGGTATGATTAAAGGAATAACTAGGCAAAAATATAGTTATTTCTAAGATTATATTTAAAGAAGTTTTCCATAACAAGGATGGGTAGCTCATTCTTTGATAAAAATGAAAATGCTTCAACAAAAGTCAGAGTCTCTATTATAATCTTATGGCATGAATGTATCAATAAGAATTTGTCTTTTAAGAGATGGATAGATATATATACTAACACTTTAAGGAAAGTTTAAAGTGATGAAGGATCAATGGATGGGTTAAGAGGACAAGTTTCTAAGTATGAGAATGGATTTTGTATAATGGGGTTTGAGGTAATGTGACTAATTTTGCGATTTATATAAAGGTTATGCTTCTATATTATAAACATGTTTGAATGGTTCATGTTTTATATTTCTGTGGCCATAACGATCTAGTGTTTACTTAGGTAAATGTATAAAGTATGATACCTTTATTTTATATTATGGTTTATGAAAGGAAAAATTGAATGTATATAGGATGGCATGAACAACAAACAAAGACCAAAGGTTTATAGTTCTTGAAGGGAGATGGTTATTGATTTTAGAAAAAAAGGGGTAGTTTATTTCATAATTGTATTTATGGAATTATACAGTGATACTTATTTAGCATGGATTATGTAATCTGGTTTATGTGAGATACAAATAGAGTGTTTTGTCTAATATAATATGTATGGATGACTAATATGTAACCTTCTCACTCTTTATGTTATGGTAAAGTGTTAGATTTATTGAGTTTTTGTGATGTGGTACTATTAAGGTACATAAATAGATGAATTAAAACAAATATACCAGCTAACAATTGTAAGAATTAATTATATAAGGAGCTATCAATTGATTTCACCTATTCAAATCATAGAGTGTTGTATTGCTTTTAGATTCAAGGAGTCAACTAGTTTTTACTATAACTACTTAGTGAGCATCAGTTTATAAGAAAAATTGATGTGGCGGATCAATGGTAGGTGTTAACATGTTAAAGTTGTATGGTGTATTGCATAGGTTTAATTGAAGTATCACAAATTCATTAATACCAAGTGGAGTGAATTGATGTTGGGATGATTAGCTTGAAGATAAAAAAAGTTTTTAGTGAACATACTTGTGTGAAATTTACTATGATATTAATAAGGATGTATGTGTATTAACTTATTAATTTATAGGACTGAACTGGTACACTGTGGTTTGAGGTGTCATATAGATGACAATATAAATTATATGGAATCACCAGGACCACTAAGTAAATTAAATGAAAACAATTTGTGGTGCATTATACTTGTGATGTGACTTTAAAGGGTTTTATATTAAAGGATTCTAGTAATTTAAGAATGATTTTAGGGGTCAAAGATTTGTGGTTTGTTACTACTTGGGTGACTCACTTAGTTTGCATGGAAGGACATATGGTGTTTCAGAGCACCACTCAGATAGCTATGAAATAATCTCTACTTACAACGATAAAAGTTACTGGAAATTGATTATAACATTTGGAAAAAAAGGATAAGAGTTTTTATATTATCTTGGAAGGTTAATGGATCATCTTCAAGAAATAAGATCTAGGTTTAGAAAAATGTGGTTTATTTGATCTAGTTCAAGTTATGGTAATATTAACATTTGTTAACTAGATTAGGTGTAAATTGCCTAAGTGTGCTCAAGGAGGTTAGTCTATAAATATTTAGGTTAAGTTTTGCAATAATCTCCATGGTATTATTGAGTTTGGTAACTAGTAAAAACTATAGATTTTGAATAATGCAAATGATAAAATTAGTGGAGAGGTAACTGGTGGTGAACCAAGGCATACAATCTTATATATTCTTCAATTAAATAGAGTAACATTGATTGGTAAGGGCAGTTTCCTACAAGTTTAAGGATTTCTATGGTAAGATTGTACTTTACGAAAATGGATTATGTTAGGTTATGAACTAGTAAGATTAACAAAGATTGAGCATATCACTAATGAAGAACATGTGCATGGAAAGTCACCTAAGTTGCACAATTTATTACTTTGGGATGTTAAAGGTCCTAGTGAAGTATTTTATTCAAATATTTTTGTTTAGAATGTAAGGTAATATACCATAGACTTTGGATATAAGAATACAAAATGGTGAGAAAGATAAGGAAAGGGAAAAAAAGTATTTCTTATTGGAGAGTTCAAAGTATTAAAAATTATATTATGAGTTTGAGATGAGAAATAAAACATCATACAAAGATCCTTAGTGCAGAGTTGAATATTTGTATATATTTCAGCCTTTGAGTTTTGAACATGACTACAAAAGGTATAATACTTTGACTATAACTCATGAAAGGTTAGAAATGGCATTTTCTGAGATATGGTTTAGTTGAATGGATAATCAATGATATAAGGGTAATATTTCATCTCTACACTGGATTTTATTGTTTTTATTGTGACAAGTTGCTTACATATGTATTATGAAAAGGACTTATAATTCTACATATTTATTAAGGATTTTAGGTTGAATGGTGTTACCTAATCGATAAAACTACATTGGTTGTTATAATGAGTTACATAAACACTTTGTAATGTATAGAGGGTATATGCTTATATTGTAAGAAATTATAGGGTGATTAATAATTTTCCATATGGTTTGACATAAGAATATGATTCTTTAAATAATGGTTGAAGCAGAACAATTGATGATTTGTATGGAATTGTTATCAATATCAGGCTCAGTAGCTTTATTTTGATGAAACAATACTATACGACTTGAAATTTGTGTTATCAGACTTGGGTTAGTACAATGCTAACAAAAAATGCTTCGGGTAGGCACACAACAAGTGGAGGTTCTTTTTAGGAAAGACAAAAGTCTAAGTTCAGAGTTGTGAAAAATGAAAATGTACCTATAAGTGTTTTGGGCACTAATGACATCTTTGGAAGTGTGAATAGAGAATTTTTAGATCAGGGTATTTTGTTGGTACAACTTGGCACAAGATTTAAGCTATAATTATTAAATTGTGATGACTATGATAGGTTATGGTGAATTGGGTATGCTTAGAATTATCATTACGATCAACTTAGTTATTATGCACAAAGATAGTCTAGAAATACTGAGATCAGATATTTGGAGAAGTTTTTGTTTTGGATACTAGCGATATAATCTTAAGAATTACAACAAAGGAGGATTTTGACAGGTAGGACAAACAAGTAGTATATAGATGCAGGTTTGATATGAAGTGTTTATATAAGGTCTACTATGGGTATTTCCTATTGCGGGATAGTTTTAATTTTTTTCTAGCCTATTTAAGGACAGGCGAATGTTTAAGTGGTGGATAATGTAACAACCATCATAGTTGTCTTTTAGTTTTTAGCATTTTTGTACCATTTAATCCATTCTTAGATTTGCTCTATAGTATTTGTTGTTAGGGGTATGAGTGATATGGTTTTCTAGATAGTTGGTAGAGAAATATGTGAATATGTTTATTTAGGTAAGTTAGAAATTTGATATGGTTGACTTGAGTCAACATTCTAGAATATGGGCTCGAATTAAAACTTATACAGTTTCATTAGTTTTGGAACATGATTTTTGGGTTACTTAGACTATTGATTCACGTCTCAAGGAATTTAGACGAGTTCTAAAAGAGTCTATATGTTTTGAAAGTTGAAAACTTATAAGAGTTGACCAAAGTTAATATTTGCAGTCAGATAGGTAAATTTTAATTTTTGACAAATCCACTAAGCCTAAAAGGTAATATTTAGTATATTTCAAGGTTGGTTCAGTTCCTAAGGCTATTGGATGATTTTTCAATGATTGCAAGATAAAGAGAGAGAAACTGTCAAACAATTAAAGGGAAAACTGAGTACGAAGAAAATAGTGATTCTAAAAGCAAAAGAGAAAAAAAGTAAAAGTAGACAAGGTTATGTTTTGTCCAAAGTCTAAGAGAAATTCCATGATTATGTTTGTCACAAGTTGCGTACTTTGAATAACAAAGTATTACAAAAGGGTAAAAAAGTATTCAAACATTTTGAGCATGACTTTTGAATTTTTTTATTTTTAAGTCTTGAATTTTTAATAAGTTGCTAACATATATTAGAGGAAAAGTTTTTGGTGAAAAATTAAGTTATTACATTCCAAATACTTCCGTTAAATATTTGGCTATAAGAAATTATATTTTGTTAATATTTATCTCATATTTTAGCACTTATAATATTACTTAATATGTATTATGCATAATATTGATAATTGGATTTGTAGGAATTCATTTGAATTAAAATATGAAAAAAAAAAGATTATAAATTTTGTCTAACGACATCTTAGCGCCCTAGGTACCTTGTTGCACCTAGGGCAACCAAGAAGACAAACAAAATTGTGAAGGATGATCATAGATTCCACTATACTGCACCTGAATGACACTGAAATAATGTATTTGAAATTCATATTCTACTACACCACACTTCCATATTGCCTTTGGAGTCGGTGATCTACTGTCGCGCCCTATCGCACACTTATGGTGCATCAAGAGTTTGGTTGTATAAGTTACCACTAGGTCAGTTGTAGTATTGATTTTCATTCAATAAGCTTAATGAGTATTTTGGTCCAAAAACATTCTTACACCATATAAAAGTGTTCCAACCTAGAATTTGAATGTGCATAGGAAATGAGAGACATTCTTCGAGAGAGTTTAGCTCCACGTTTAGTTTCAATAATGACAAACTAATCCCTACTCAATTGTAGGATAAATATGGATAGAGTTCGACAAGTACCCTATTTAAAAATAAAGAGCCTCATGCAAAAGGAAAAAAGCAATCAATCTTCTGGACAAGAAGCATGACAGAAAGGAGCATATCAACTTGATAGACAGAGTATATTGGTATAGACTATACAAGGAAAATGCTAGCATAAGAAAAGAAATATGGACGTATCCAATATAGACATATAACATCATTTAGGCATTCAAATTTCATCTGAGATAACCATGTAAAAATTCCTTAGGTTCCCCAAAATAACAGAACGTAGAACTAAAAGAAGGAAATTCGAATTCCCCCAAATTAAGGAAAATCAATCACGAGAGAAAATAAGAAGATCAACCATGATTTTACAATTGTCATATCCTAAGCAATCATGTATAAATAAAGCATAGAGGCCTAGGTTTGAACTCATACATCTTCACTTGAGCAATAATCTAGGAACTTCTTTAGACTTATACAATTCATTGTTATATGTTATAGTGAATACACAAGAGAGAAGAAACTTGATGCTATGTGAGTAGAGGGTGCTGACCTTCTTCATGAAGGTTTATGCATATACTATTGTAGAGAACATCTATAAACATTCAAGTTAATCTAAGGAAACCTCTTGTAACATAAGGAGACTTGAAGTAGGTACCACAAGGGTGTTTCGAACAAAGAAAATGTTTCTTGTGTTGTTTGCTTAAATTTTGTCATTTATATTCTATCATATTATTTTTGGTACTAACATTTCTGTGCAAGGAAGTCTACTACTAGATAGATTTAGTCGACTAAACAACTAGATTTTTTAACTTATTATCACTTTGTATCAGAGCAATCCTTACAAGAACATTGCTTAATTTCAAGTGAGAAAAGATCAAATGGACAACTACAAAATTCGAAGAGCAATTCTTCATATGATTATTTATCAAACAAGCCTCTCAATTACAATGGAAAACACTACTAGCATTGGAAGAATCGATTCAGGATCTTTGTTTATTCAACTGATTTTGAAATATGGGTTGTAATCAACAAAGGACCCAAGTCATTTCCAATACTCATAAACAAAGAAAATGAATCAAGTAGTATAATTGATCTCAAACCTTTTAAGGCCATTATGGAACAATAAGAGGTAATTAAAACTAATGTTGGAGATATAAGTTTCTTTATTATGCAATCGGAAGATAGGAGTACGATAAAATCTCAACATGCAACACGGCTAAGAAGATAAGGGATAAGCTAAAAGTTACTTACGAAGGAACTACAACATTGAATGAAGCCAGGAATGGTGAACTCATTAATGAATATAAACTATTAAAAATAGGTGATGATAAATGACTAGAATCTATGTTTTCATGATTCAGTAAAATTATTTGTGAACACAAATACTAGGAATGATCTACTTAAACAGTTTACAAGTCAAAAAGTGTAATACTCCATACTTTTTTCTAGATAATTTCATCTAAAGAATGTCTATTATTATCTTCTAAATTGAATGATGATTATTCAATGAGGAATTTTCAAGATTTTTACTTTTTTTCAAGTGGGAAATTAATAAGCTTTTCTTCGATATAAGATTCGTCCAAATCTGATAACCGAGTCAGAAGTTACGACTATTTAAACTTTCCGTCGTAGAAACAACATCATATTAGTCAGTGGCATGCCATGCCACAAGAGGAAATGACATTTGGAAAATTCTAACAGGGGTCCGCGATTATGGCGCGTTGCACCAGGGCCCAAATTCAGAATTGTCCATTTTCCAGTGTCTCAGCGTGATTTCTCCTGCTTTGCGCCAATGTTCCAGGTCGCAAAAGAAGGGGTAATGCGATCGCTCTATATCACGCCATCCCAAAATTTCATGATTGTCAAAATCCAGTGACACGATGCAATAGTACCATATTGAGCTAAGGGTCAAATTTGGGAAATTTTTACTAAAATTAAATGACACGTCCAGGGTTAAAAAGGTCAACTTTCCACCCCTATTTAAGCCACTTTTCACCCAAAATATACTAGTTTTTGTCAAGTTTATCTCCAGAACAAGATAGGGTTTTCATAGAAGATCCAATTTCAAGAAAGTTTGACCGTCAATCTTCATGAAATCATGAACTAAGGTATGAATAGTTTTCATTCATGGACTCCTTTCATCCATGAAGCCCAAGAATCTCTTTTCTAATGTCAATATTTTAGATTTTCCTTATGAACTTCATGTTGGGTTTATTTTGTTTATGTTGAGAATGATCAATTGAATTCAAATCCATGTTGGGTGATACATTCCATGTGGGTTAAATTATTATAAATATAGATTCATACAAACTATGACTAAACCCTTGAATGATGAAATTAGAATTGTACCATGATGTTTAATTATTGTACAATGATGTTTACATATACCATGCCTACAATATGATTGATTAAATTCCTAGATGAAGGAAAAGTGCCTAATTAGCATGATACCATCAAAATCCCCATGTATGTACAAGTTATGCCTATCACATGTTTTGATGAAATGCTTCTATAAATGTATTATTCATTATGATGTTAGTTATATGTTCTAGTAAGTTATGCTTGGTCAGTTTCTTCGATCGAGTCCTGGGGGTACTCGTACCTGAAACATTAGTTGTGTGCCTAGGGCCATGTCATATTTTCACGATACTTTCAGTCGAGATATGAATCCTTAGACTTTGGACAGTCTTATGATTCAAGAAATCTCCATGATCTCATGAACTCAGTCAGTTATCAGATATCAGTAATATTCCATCAGACAACGGAATTTAGTAACTCAGTACATGTTAAGTTCAGTAAATCATGTTTAGTGTCTATTAAGATGGGAGTAGAAATTAGCACCGAGCAAACCCAAGGATGGGAACTAACCTGTTAAATGAGGGTGTGATACTTAGAAGTAATCCTTGCATTCTAGAACTATGTAGCCAGCATATGTTGACACATCATACCCTGCTATATGAGGTTAGATGAGGTGGCTTAGCTTTCTATATGAGGGTTCCCACTGTTCTCACTAGAGTTACCTGTTATATTAGGGTCACTTACATATTTTCCTCACCAGTGGCGCAGTAATGACACCCATTAAATCAGAGCATAGATTGGACCTAATTCAACTATAATGCATTATTTGGGGCATGTCAGTTAGATGACTACCTCCCATAGGCTCAGTATCAGTATCAGTTAAAAAACTCATATAGTTCTTTAGAATTCAAGACTGTCAGATACAGTCAACTCAAATACAGTACAGAACTCAGATAGTTCCATAAGATTAAGGACTATCATATAGAGTCACTCATGTAATCAGTTATACTCAAATTTAATAATCTTTTTAGTACAGTATTAGTGCTAGTTGTTATGTCTCATGCATGTATTCTCACGCTCATGATAGTTAGTCAGTTATTATTATTGTTTATGGATATGAACCCCATGTATTCATCCTACCTCACATATATACTAGTACATTCAAAGTACTAACGCATTTGGTCTATGGTGTCTTATACAATAGGTTCAGAGACATGAGCTCTAGAGCAATATTAAATTCAAGATATCCACAGACAGAGTTAGAAGTGTGTCCTCATCTTTCGAGGAAATGATTATTTCCCTATTATCTCATTAATCAATTTATTAGTTAGAGTTAATTGGGGATATGTCCCATCAACTCCTTACTCAGACAGTTCAGTTAGTTAGAGGCTTTCTAGACTATCATGTTTTAGACTTCAGTATGTTCAATTTTGTTTTGGGTATTCTATTACCCTATATAGATGTTATATCATTCGAATCTTATATCATTCAGATTATGTTAAATTTTGAACCTTACGGTCTTTCATTTCATGTTTCCACATTATTCAGTATTTTATGGTATATACAAGTACATAAATCAGTCATGGGTTAGCTTGTAGTTCTTCGGGCTCATGAGCACCATGTAGCATTCTGAGTATTAAATTTGGGGTGTTACAAAATTGGTATTAGAGCCAAAGGTTTAGTAGAGTACTAGGATGTCTGAAAGCTACATCTAGTAGACTCTTGTACATCGGTGTGTTGCGTGCCATATTTATGTATAGGAGGCTATAAGATGTTTTTGGAATAGTTTCCCTTATTTCAGTATTTATGTTGTGCCAGTGAGCATAATCTCAAGTGAATCTCTCAGTCTAATCTATTTCTCCCTTTCTTCTACAGAACATGTCTCCTAAAAGAAGACACGTCAATCAACCATCCACTCAGCCTTAAGAACCTTTGGGCAAACATGTTTCTCATATAGAGTTCCAAGCTACATTCACTACTCATGTTAACTTATTTGCTTCTCTGAATGAATGACTAGCTATCGTTCGACCAACCCAGTAGCCCATTCAGCTATAGCTAGGATTTGGGACTTTATTCGAATGAATCCTCTATCCTTTCTTAGGTCTAAGAAAGATGAGCACCCTCAAGAATTCCTAGGTCAGGTGCATAAGGTTACAGACATAATGGGGGTTACGTTTAGTAAGAGTACTGAGTTAGCTGCATATCAATTGTAGGATATGTCTCATACTTGGTTCATGTAGTGGAAGTCAGAGAGGGAAGACGATGTAGGGTCAGTTGAGTGGGAGGAGTTTGCTTTATCTTACCTTGAGAGGTTCTTTCCCATATATATTAAAGAAGTTAAAAAGCTAGAATTCATCAACCTCAGGTAGGGAAATATGACAGTGAAAGAGTATTCTCTTAAGTTTACTTAATTTGCAAGATATACCCCTCATGTAGTTGCAGATAGCAGGGAAAGGATGAGTAGGTTTGTTTTAGGGATGAATGATAGCATGATTATTGAGTTTAGATCTGCCATGCTGAATATTAACATAAATTTAGCCAGGCTCATGATTCATGCTCAGATGATAGAGGAGCAAAAGATTAAGATGATGGAGAAGCAGAATCAGAGATCGAAGATAGGTATTTTCAACTTTGCTCAGCCTAAGTCCGAAGAAGGAAACCATTCTTAGTTTTGTCCTATGTCATCTGTTCCAGCTCTTTCTTTAGCCAATGCTCTAGTTCCAAAGTTCAAAGAGGGCAACAAAGATAGAGCGCCAGGATCTAAGTCCTAGGACAGTATTACCAGTGCCTAAACCTATCCTCTTTATCAATTTTGTGGCAACCACTATCAAGGTACTTGAAAAGATGAAAGTGATATTTGTTACAGATGTGGAAAGCCACGCTACAGATTTACAGACTGTCCTCAACTAGGTCCTTAGGGTAAAAAGAATAGCTTCTCAGCTTATTCCGATCACCCAAGTCAGCAGGGTACTATCTCCAGTGCTACTAGTGGGCAACGCCTAAATCATCTTTATGCTCTTCAGTCCCGACATGATCAGGAAATTTCTCCTGATGTGGTTAGCGGTACGTTACAGATCTTTTATGTACATGTTTACGCTTTGCTAGATCTAGGAGATTCTTTGACTTTTGTAACTCCTTATATAGTAGTCGATTTTAGAGTCAGTCCATAAATTCTAGCAAAACCCTTTTTAGTCTCTACCCGAGTGGGTAAAACCATCATAGCCCAGAGGGTATACAATAACTTCCTGGTTATGATATCTCAAAAAGTCACTTCAACAGACTTAGTCAAATTAGAGATAACTAATTTTGATGTCATTCTCAGCATGGATTGGATTCATTCCTGCTATGACACAGTCGACTACAGAAATAGAATAGTCCAATTTTACTTTCTGAATGAACCTATCCTAGAGTGGAAGGATAGCGTATCCACTTTCAGGGGTCAGCTTATTTTCTACCTTCTGGCAAGGAAAATGATATCTAAGGTATGCTTCTATCATCTTGTTCATGTTAAGGATTCCAGTTTTAAAACTCCTAGTCTTTAATCCATTCTAGTTGTAAATGAATGTTGAGATGTGTTTCCCAAAGATCTTTTAGGAATTCCTCCCGAAAGGGAAATAAACTTTGGTATTGATCTTCTTCAAGATACTCAGTATATCTCTATTATACCATAAAGAATGGCTCCAACAGAACTCAAAGAACTGAAAGAACAATTGAAGGATCTCTTAGATAAGAGATTTATCAGACCCAACATTTCTCCGTGAGGAGCTCCAGTATTATTCGTGCGCAAGAAAGATGGTTCTCTCAGAACGTGTATAGACTAACATCAACTTAATAAGGTCATGGTCAAGAAAAAGTATCCTCTTCCCAGAATTGATGACCTATTTGACCAACTTGAGAGTGCTAGTTATTTCTCTAAGATAGATCTCAGATCTGGCTATCATCAACTCAGAGTTAGGGAATGTAAAATTCTGAAAATAGCTTTCTAAACTTGGTACTGTCACTTTAATTTTTTAGTTATGTCATTTGGTCTTACCAATGCCCCAGCCACTTTCATGGACTTGATTAACTGTGTGTTTAAGAAGTACTTGGACATGTTCATCATAGTCTTCATAGATGATATTCTGGTCTATTCCTTTAGTGAGCGTGATTATACAGACTATCTCGGGATAGTACTTCAGAATCTCAGAGATCATCGGCTATTTAACAAATTTAGTAAGTTCAAGTTTTGGCTAAGGTTAGTATAATTCCTTGGTCATATCGTTTACAATGATGGTATTAGAGTAGATCCTCAAAAAACCGAAGCAGGAAGAAACTGGCCTCTCCTTATGTCTCCATCAAATAGTAGGAGTTTCTTGGGTTTGGCTGGCTATTACAGATGGATTGTTGAGGGATTTTCTTCTATTGTATCCCTTAGGTCCATATTGAGTCAGAAGAAATCAAGTTTTAGTGGTCATATCCTTGTGAGAAGTGTTTTTAGGAGTTGAAGACTCAACTCACCTCTGCTCTAGTTTTATCTCCTCTAAATGGTCTAGGTGGGTTTGTAGTGTATTGTGATGCATCCAGAGTAGGTTTGGGTTGTGTCCTCATGCAGCATGGTAAGGTCATAGCCTATGGCTCCAAACAGCTTAAAACCCATAAGAAGAATTATCCTACTCATGATCTTAAGTTAGCCGCCATAGTCTTTGCCTTGATGATTTGGAGGCATTATCTCTACGGAGTTCATGTATATGTCATCACCGATCATAAGAATCTTCAGTATGTCTTTTCTCAAAAAGATTTGAATTTTCATTAGAGAAGGTGGTTAGAGCTCTTGAAAGATTATGACATTAGTGTCCTCTATCATCCGAGCAAGGCCAATATATTGGTCGACGCTCTCAGTAGACTGTCTATGGGTAGTGTTGCTCATGTGGATGATAGTAAGAAAAAGTTAGCTCAGGAAGTACATCAGCTTTCCAGACTAGGCGTTCGCTTAGTCGATACAGATGAGGGTGATATATGGGTTTAGAGTAGTCTAGAATTATATCTAGTTTCTGATGTAAAAGAAAAGCAAGCTAGAGATCCCATCCTTGTCAAGTTTAAAAAGTTAGTTCAGGATCAGAAAGTACAGGTTTTCTCTCAAAGGAGAGATAATGTTTTGCGTTGTCAGGGTCGCCTCTATATTCCGGGTATAGATGACTTAAGGCAGCAAATTCTTGCTGAAGCGCGTGGTGCACGCTACTCTATTCATCCCGGAGCCACAAAGGTATATTGCAGCTTATGGGAATCAATTAGTGGAGTGGGACAAAGAGAGATATTCTAGAGTTTATTGCTACGTACTCTATGTGTCAGCAGGCTAAGATAGAGCATCATAAGCCTAGTAGTCCTATGCAGGAGTTCATTATTCCTACTTGGAAGTGGAAAGAAGTGAACATGGACTTTATGATGGGTTTGCCTCGAACTCATCATCAACATAATTTAATTTAGGTCATTGTAGATAGGATGACCAAATTAGCCCATTTCCTTCCAGTTCATACCTCTTATTAAGATGAGGATTATGCCAGAATCTACATCAGGGAGTTGGAAATATTACACAACGTTCCGTTATCTATTATATCAGACAGAGTTACCAAGTTCACCTCTCATTTATGGAAAGTGTTCTAAAAGGGTCTTGGTACCCAAGTTCATCTTAGTACAGCTTTTTATCCTCAGATAGATGGTCAAGCAGAAAGGACCATTCAGACTTTAGAAGATATGCTACGAGCGTGTGCAATTGATTTCAAGGGTCGCTGGGATGACATTTTCCATTAATTAAGTTTGCATACAACAATATCTATCATTCCAGTATTTGGATGGCTCCATTCGAAGCTCTCTAAGGTAGGATATATTAGTTGGTTAGAGTTAGTAAGGCTTCAATCATCAGGCCTGACTTAGTATTCGATGACTTAGAAAAAGTCCAGTTGGTTAGAGAAAGACTCTAAGACGCTTAGAGAAAACAGAAGTCTTATGCTGATGTTCGTAGAAATAATCTCGAGTTTGAGATTGGTGACTATGTCTATCTAAAGATCTCTACCATGAAGGGAGTGAAGCGGTTCGATAAGAAAGGGAAACTTAGTCCCCGATATATTATTCCCTTCAAGATTCTCAGTCGCTTCGGCAAGGTAGCTTATGAGCTTGAATTTGCTTCAGATGTAACCTCAGTTCATCCAGTCTTCCATGTCTCCTTGCACAAGAAGTGTATAGGTTACCCAGCAGTTGTAGTCCCTATTTAGAGCATCAATGTTCAGAACAACCTCTCTTATGAAGAGATTCAAGTCAAAATCCTAGACTATCAGACTCGTAGATTAAGGAACAAGGAAATCCCTCAAGTTAAAGTTCTTTGGCAAAATCAGTCCATCGAGGGAGATACTTGGGAAGCAGAGGAAGACATGCGTACCAAGTATGCTCACCTCTTCTTTGCCAACTCAGATAACGCTCAAGGTAATAGTTCTCCTTAATCTTACTCAGTTTCATGTTCAGTGTTCATCACAAACTTTGTATGCAGTTTTATTCTTATGTTCCCATTATAAACTTAGTATAATGTACCACTGAATATTCAGTCATGCACTCATGTATTAGTTCAGTTATGTAATTATGCATCAGACATTCATTCTCATTGTGAGAAACTTAGTTCATTAGAACACTGAGTCATGCATTCATGAAACAGTTACACATGCATCAGATATGCATGTTCAGTATTATATGTTCAGCTTATTGTCATGTTAGTCATGAGATCATATTCCAGTTATACATGTTCAGTATGTACGTTAGTGTCTTTTCTCCCCTCTCAGCCGGTCTCATTCGAGGATGAATGTTCTTAAGGGGGAGATATTGTAATACCCCATATTTTATCCTAGCTAATTTTATCTCAAGAATATATAGTATTAGCTTCTAAATTGAATGATGATTATTACATAAAATTCAATAAGCTTTCCATCGATATAAGATTCTCCCAAATACGATAACCGAGTTAGAAATTATGACTATTTCAAGTTCCCGTCATAAAAAAAACACCATATTAGTAAGTGGTGCACCGCGTCACAAGATAAAATGATATTGGGCAAATTCCAGTAGGGCTCCGTGATTATAGTGCATTGTGCCAGGGCCTAAATTTAGAATTGCCCATTTTCCAGTGTCTCAACGCGATATCCCCCACGTCGCGCCAAGGTTCCAGGTCACAAAAGAAGGGGAAATGCGAAAGCTTCATGTCACGCCATCCCTCAAATTCCCAATTTTGAAAATGCAGTGACACAACACGATAGCTTAGTGTCGTGCCATACGTCCAATTCTGAAAATTATTAATGAAATTAAATGACATATCTAGGGTTAAAAGGTTCAACTTCCTACCCCTGTTTAAACCCTTTAACACATGATTCATCCACTTTTCACTAAAAATATACTATTTTCTCTTAAGAACAAGCTAGGATTTTCATAGAAGATCCAATTTCAAGAAAGTTTCACCGTCAATCTTTACGAAATAACGAACTAAGGTTGCATAGTGGTCATTCATGGACTTCTTTCATCCATGAAGCACACGAATCTCTTTTAAAAAGTCAATATTTTAGATTTTCTTTATGAAATTCATGTTTGGTTTATTTTGTTTAAGTTGAGAATCATCAACTGAATTTTAATCCATGTTGGGTGATAAATTCTATGTGGGTTAAATTATTATAGATATTGATTCATGCAAACCTATGACTAAACACTTGAATAATGAAATTAGAATTAAACCATGATGTTTAATTATTGTACAATGATGTTTACATGTACCATGCCTACAATATGATTGATTAAATGCCTAGATAAAGGAAAAGTTCCTAATTAGCATGATATCATGAAATCCCCATGTATGTAGAAGTTATGCCTATCACATGTTATGATGAAATGCTTCTATAAATATATTATAGATTATAATGGTAGTAATATGTTCAAATAAGTTATGCTTGGTCAGTTTCCTTCCATCTAGTACTGGGGTTACTCGTACCCAAAACAATAGTTGTGTGTCTAGAGGCATGTCATGTTTTCACGATACACTCTGTGATACCCCAAGTTTTTCCCATTAAATATTTCTCTCCCAAATGTGTCGAGTCATTAAAGCCTTTATATCTTTCCAAGAGAAGCTTAGCACTTAAAAAAAAAATTTGCTACGTGTTGAAACTTTCTCATTTAGACCTCGGATGTTCGGGTATTTATTTTACGACCTTTCCAACATCCGTTTTTTGATTTTCAAGTTGCGTTGCGATGGGGAAAGGTTATAATACATACCGAGTGAGTTTCTAAATTTTTGGAGTAGAATAAGGGCATGTTTGGGTACCCAAAACAGTGGGACCATGCGATTAGCATGCTCCAGAAATTTCAGCATTTCAGGGCCAACTTCAAATGATCATCACTTCCTGAATATAAAGAACTGGTAGATCTTCTATATATCAAATGAAATCTCTTTGAGTCTTCTTTCTAATGCAATTGGTTTCATCCCATTCAAACATCAGAGTAATAAGTTACGATCAATTTATTTCAGCATGTCAATCGGTAACTGAGGGACGGATTTGATTTGGGTAAACTTCGATCGATGATAAATCCTTATATATGATGAACTGGGTGGCCTACTATATATAAAATTAAATATCTTTGAGTTAGCTTTCCAATGACATGAATTATGCAAGAATCCAATACCCGAACGCGGAGTTATTCAGTTTTTCGTGGCCAAGGTACACAGGATTTTTCTTCCATTTTTCAATTTCCTTAGGGGCAATTCACTCATTTCACCCTTTCCCCATTTCATCGAAATAAGCATAAAAACTAATTTTGAGCATCAAAGTCTGTTATTTTCAAAAAATATTCCAAGAAAGAAATCCTAAACCTCTAAATTGCCCTTCCTAAATCTTCCAATTCCACCAAGAAAGAAATCCTAAACCTCTAAATTCCCCTTCCTAAATCTTCCAATTCCACCATGGAAATTCTAAATTAATCCGATAAATGAAGTCCCCATTCCGAGCTCTTCGAGATGCACCAATCAATTCCATGAATAGTGTTCTGAGGCAAGAATTCATTCCAATCTTTAATTTTAAGGTATGTGGGGTTTGAACAAGAATAATTCTTCCGTTATTGTGCTCGTATCTTTAATTTTTATTATGGATTATTATGAGTTTGGCAAATTAATTTATTTCCAAGATATCCTACCATGAGATTTTGATTATGTATATATGTAAATTGTTCAAGCTTACTAATTATGATTATTTAATGAATTCATATGGTTCTGTAAGTTGAATTATGTCTAAATAATTCGATTATAAACTTATAAAGATTTGAATTGTAAGTTTTGAATCACATGAGTATTTGACTATTTTCGTTCTATGAATTGAGATTTAAGATTGGGATTCTTGGTGTTTATATCATGAATTGATATACTTTGAACATGTATCCACATTTTAAGTTCAAGAATGAATTATTGGTATTTCTAAATTTTTCGAGCCATTTGCCAAATTTTGAGCTTCCTTATGACGATTTGAGTTGTTGGGTATATTGATATTGAAGTTCCAATGAGTCTTATTATTTTTTGGATGGTTTTGATGAGTTAAATTGGTGAAAATATTATGTATTGAGTCTTCATATCCTTGTCCAAATGTCGAGTTGGTTATGGTTCAATGCATGGATACCTTGTCGATGTTGAGGAAGATTAAAATGTTTTGAGCTAAAATGTGTTGAGTTAGGAATCCACAAATTGATATGATTTGATAAATGAGAAAGAGATTTGATTTGGTCTTTATGATAGACCCTTGTGATGTTATGGTGGATATCCTAACGCGTTCTGAGCTTCTCGGGGAGTAGTACTTAGCACCGAAAGGGAAATTTGGTATTTCCCCAAACCTATGGGCCACCGTAGGGTTGTTTGACGATTATATTATTGGCCAGAGAGCCCAATTATGATTATTGCAGTTTTAAGGTCGTACTCCCTAGTAAAGAGTATGATGCTCCCGCCAACGGGGGTTTCAAATATTGTTATTCCACGTAGCTCACATGGGGTTGTTGGTTATAGGAAACTCCCATGTCCATAAGATTAAGTTTTTTTAATTACCGAGTCACTCCGAGATTTGAGTCAAAGAGTTGAGATGTTTATGATGTTTTATGGTCATTTATGATGATTTATATTTACCTATGATGATTTTTGATGATATGATAATTTATGATGATTTAGGATGATTTATCATAATTTATGATTTATAATGATTTACGTAGATTACGAGACTTTATCATATGAACTATTTATTATGAAATTATGAAAAGTATGATTTGATATAACTCAAGCCAAGTGAGTTATCATTGTCCGTATACATGTTTTCACAGATTAATTATACTATTTATATTGTTGCATGATCCCCACATACTCAGTACATTTCAAAGGGCTGACCCATATATTTGCATGGGCTACATTCTTACCAAAATATAGGTATAAGCTGTAGCGCACATATCATGTTCAGCTGGGTCGTAGCTCTCGATCGACAGGTGAATAGTCTTTTTGATTCAGGGACTTTAGTTGTTCAGATTTGAGGTGTATTGTATTTTTTATATTCAGTCATATTGAGTAGGGGTAGTTGGGAGTCATTACCCGACTATCTTTGGTCAATGTTAGTAGAGGCTTCATAGACAGTCACTAGTAGTTCGTGTATTCAGTTTCAGATTTGTATATATATGAGTAGAATTGTGACCGTGTAAATTTAGTTTCATGTTGGTCAGACTAAGTTATAGGTTATTTCTGCCTTATTCCTTCTATTTTATGTATTTTATTCAGTTGCTTCGGGTTATGCAATATGAAGGGTTAGCTTGGGTTCCTTTGTGACCATAAGCACCATGTGACATCTCGAGATTTGATTTCAGGGAGTTACAAGCTTGGTATCAGAGCACAGAGTTCAAGTGTCCTAGGGTGTCTATGAAGCTGTGTCTAGTAGAGTCTTGTGGACCGATACTGAGACGTTTATACTTTTCTTCGAGAGGCTACGAGTCATTTAGGAAAATATTCCCTTTCTTTCAAGTTGTAGATTGTGCTGTGGAAAGGTTCCTTAAGAAATTCATACGGGTTCATATCTTGCATAAATTGGGCCATTTTGTCTTGTTTTAAAATACCGGAATAGTCAAGCTTAAATCCTTATAGATGGTGCTTTCTTAGATAATCTCCTTTGATATTACGGGCTTGTAAGTGAGCTAGAACAAAAAATAATTTCATTAGTGCTCTTGAGTTTCAAAAAATTAAGGTGTCATATGTACGTTCTTGAAGGTTGTGCATTAAGCCTATGTCGGAAGTGTTTTTGGATTTCTCCCTAGAATTGATGATGTGATTTTGTCTTTTTTTTATTCGTGTACTATAATGTTGAGATAGGGTGATTAACTAGTTCCAATTTCCTCTCTTGATTATATTCCTGGGCTTACTAGCAAAGGTTTCATAGCTTTCAAGATGTACCCTCATCCCTCTTGAGTCGTTCAGTTGAGGTAAAGAGAGACACATATTCTCGGATCATTGATTATGGTGTACTAGGATTTTATTTCTTGAAAATATTTTTTGATCATCTTTTGATGAAAACTTGAAGTCTAGTGAAGCTGTGTGGGGCTTATTTTAATTCACTAGAATAATTTTTTTGATATTTATTTCCTTTTTTCAAAATACAAAATCAATGTATAGTGAAGTCGTGTGAGGCCTGTTTCGATTCACTAGCATCTAGTTGTTTACTCTGTTATTCTTGCATTGGTTGGAAATGTGGTGAATTGCGGTGTTAATAAATTATTATGGCATAGGCCATGGAATTGTGGATGATTATTGTTGTTATGAGGTTTTGGTGGACTAGTATGTTTGGGGTATTTGATAGATAGAAATAGTTGTTGAGATTGTTGTTAATCGTTGTCAGAGTGATTTGTTAAGTGTGTATAGCGGGTGATGAGAATAATGAATTTAATGATTAAATTGCTACGACGTTAGTGATAGGGAGGAGATTTAGTAGGTTTGAACCGTATGTACGGAAGCTTAAGTCTATTTGTTTGTGATCAAGTGTGATATTGTGTGTTGATGTAGTAGTATGCTCAAGGTGTTATGGGAATTTTTTTAAGTTATTAAATGTTAAGCGGTTAGTGTTATCCTTGATCGGGTAAGTATGAATGAGGATATGTTGTATATGTTGTAATTGTGAGTTAACTTGGGCATTAGAGGTTGACGAGGGTGTTAGTTTGAGATGTGATATTAGTAAAACGAGAAGTTAGTATGGTTTAGGGAAGGTTTGATGTATCTATGGTAAGTGATAGAAAGCTGCGGAGTGCATGAATTGTTGTATGATAACTTTTGAAGTTGTCTAAGTTGGTGGGTATTTGAGAGTTATGTTAAGAATGAGTTTTGCGCTCGCGGTTGTTGTGATGCAGGTTAAGTTATGGATCTTGTGTATGGGTATGGGTATATCTGGGGACCTGGAGTAAAGTGAATGCCGTGAACTACAGTTTGTATAGTGATTTGTTGACACGGAGTGTTGGCTTAAGTATAAGGGGGAGATAGTAGAAATTTTTTTTTTACTAAGTTAAGATTGCGGAATTCAGGTAGGTGTATCGGTGGGTTGCAAGTTAGTGGTGAGAAGTAGAGATGTTGATCCTATTTTACCCTAGCCTTTGCAATGACTTCGATATTTTCTCATGCCTTATGTTTCATTCCCCCGATCATAATACATGTTCGTGCATATCATGGGAAAATATGTATTCTCCTAACTATCGAAATATAGAGCCCTAATTTTATCTAGCAGGCAAAATTGACATTCCATAAGCTATAAACTCCAAACTGAAATTGCGCGGTTCATAATGCATGTGCTTAAGTTTTATTGTATGTTCAAGTTCAGTGCACCGGCAACACCCTTAGCGACCAATAAGATTCAATTTATGTCCTGGGTGTCCTTAATCTTTAATCTTGATTCTGGTTGAATTCATGCATTTGATTCCCTAGTTCTCCAGCCTCAATAACTGGACCAAGTCATGCACAATATCCCTTCATATTCTACCCTTTCATGACTTTCCATTTGTTGAGGGAGTGTGGATGAAAAGTGGTGACGATAGGAGAGAGTGAGCGGATTTTTATTGATAAAGATTGTGGCATGTTCATTTTAGGTAAGGTGGCAAGTGTGGAGTAAGCTTGAGGCTAGGCTTTTGGTGGATGTCATAGTTATTTGAAGCATTTCGTGTTGTGTTTGTGAAAGTGGTTGTGTGATGGTTTATCTAGGTTTGTAGGTGGGGAATTATTGAAGTGAAGTCTTGTGCATGGCTTAGTTAATTGGAAAAGTTAGTGAGTGTTTTCTTAAGAATAGTGCCAGGAAGTTGTCTTAATAAAGAATTGTAGAATTTGAAAATAGTGTTTCATGGGTGGTGATTAGGAGTGTATGCGTAACTATAAAGATAGTCTTGAACATCACTTGTGTATATATGGACGGAGATTAAAGTTTATATTATCGATAAGTTTTGGTGTCTATGTTGATTGAGAAGTCTAAGCTAAAAGCTCTTGTAATTGATCTTGCGTAGCATCATGTATTGTGAATATATCTCCTGTTTGAGGATATTAGTTGTAAGCCTTGGCCTTGCTATAAGTTGAATTGCGTATATGCCTATGAATAGTTCCCCAATCTTCAAGACTTGTTGATATGAATATGATGGTTGAAAATGGTGAGTATTAAGTGAATTAGAGTTGATTGAGTGGTAATAAGAATAATATGTGAGATGAGGAATTGTAACAATGTGGATGTGTGTAAATTTATAATTCAGAATGGTGATATGTTACGGTGTTAGGTGGACGCATTGGTGACTCCAACTTAAGCTTGACAATGAGGAGAGTAGTTAGATTTGAATAGCCAAGATTGCAAATGCCTTGTGAGAATTATGAATTGAATCAAGTTTGGTATTTGGGGAAAATAGTATTGCGGAGAAAGGGTGTGCAAAGCGTATTGATAAGCTTGAAAGTAAGTTGTACTGCGTGGGGTCTAGTACTTTTATTTTGATATAATACTAATCGACCTACGCTCCGTACTTAAAATTGGGGTCGAGTTATAAATCCTTATTTCAATATATATATATATATATATATATATATATATATTGTTCGGACCATATCCCAAACCCAATTGCTTCCTAGTAGCATTGAAAGTTCCTTGGAAAGATTATGAATCATGTCCTAATTGAATGAGAGCGTCTCTTGATTCGGTTCGTGCACCTAGAAATTCAACTTGATAGTTATTCCGACGGATTCATATATTTCTTCCATCTTCCGATGTGGTCCAATCTCACTACTTGAAGTTTTGTGAGCATAACCATTACAAGAATAATTTATTTGCGTCGAAGCGAGTTACCAAATTCTATTTATCCTTTGCTTTTGTTCCCGACCCAAGTATTAAGCCATGGGTTGATCATAAAGTGTCCCGTGAATCAATTAGTATTATTCGGGGAGAACCGATCCTAAGAGGGAGCTATTGTGCTATCCCGAGTTTTCATATCCTAGATCTTTCATCTCTTTCTTTGTGAATGCGGATTTAAATCGAAGTTAATAATTCTTCCTTCATCCAACTCTTTTAGTAATAGACTCAACTATGACGTCGTGATTATCATGAGCTTATGCGTCGGAAAGAACTCCAAAGCTTAGAAAAATATAAACTTGTTCATCTAGGTATTTTAGTTGCGTATCCTCAATTTTCCTTTCCTTCCTAACATAACGAGCGATATTTGGGGACGAATATTTCCAAGGGGGAGATGATGTGATACCCCGAGTTTTTCTCATTAAATATTTCACTCCCAAATGTGTCAAGTCGTTAAAGCCTTTATATCTTGCCAAGAGAAGCTTACCACTCAAAAAAAAAATTTGCTAAGTGTTGAAACTTTCTCATTTAGAACTCTGCTCTTCGGGTTTTTATTTGATGACCTTTCCGACATCCGTTTTACGATTTTCAAGTTGCGTTGCGATGGGGAAAGGTCGTAATACATACCGAGTGAGTTTCGAAATTTTTGGAGTAGCATAACGGCACGTTTAGGTGCCCAAAACAGTGGCACCATGCGATTAGCATGCTCCAGAAATTTTAAGCATTTTAGGGCCAACTTCAAACGATCATCACTTCCTGAATATAAGGAACTGGGAGATCTTCTATATATCAAATGAAAGATCTTTGAGTCTTAATTCCAATGCAATTGGTTTCACCTCTTTCCAACATCAGAGTAATAAGTTACAATCAATTTATTTCAGCATGTCAATCAGTAACTGAGGGGTGAATTTAATTTGGGTACACTTCGGTCGATCCTAACTCCTTACATATGACGAACTAAGTGGCCTACCATATATAAAATTAAAGATCTTTGAGTTAGCTTTCCAACGATATAAATTTCGCAAAAATCCAATACCCGAACGAGAAGTTATTCAGTTTTTCCTGGCCAAGGTATGCAGGATTTTTCTGCAATTTTTTAATTTCCTTGGCGGCAATCCAGTCATCTCACCCTTGCCCCATTTCGTGGAAATAAGCATAAAAACTCATTTTGGGCATCAAAGTCTGTTATTTTCAAAAAAAAATCCAAGAAAGAAACCCTAAACCTCTAAATTCCCCTTCCTAAATCTTTCAATTCCACCATGGAAATTCCAAATTAATCCGATAAATGAAGTCCCCGTTTCGAGCACTTTGAGATGTACCAATCAATTTTGTGAATAGTGTTCCGAGGAAAGAATTCATTCCAATCTTTAATTTTAAGGTATGTGGGGTTTGAACAAGAATAATTCTTCCGTTCTTTAGCCCGTATCTTTAATTTTTATTATGGATTATTATGAGTTTAGAAAATGAATTTATTTTCAATATATCCTACCATGAGATTCTAATTATGTATATATGTAAATTGTTTAAGCTTGCCAATTATGATTATTTAATAGATTCATATGGTTCTGTAAGTTGAATTATGTCTAAATAATTCGATTATGAACTTATAAAGATTTGAATTGTAAGTTTTGAATCACATGAGTATTTGAATATTTTCGTTCTATGAATTGAGATTTAATATTGGGATTCTTGGTGTTTCTATCAAGAATTGATATATTTTTAACATGTATCCATGTTTTAAGTTCAAGAATGAAATATTAGTATTTCCAAGTGTTTTTGAGCCATGTGTCAAATTTTGAGCCTCCTTATGACGATTTGAGTTATTGGGTATATTGATATCGAAGTTGCAGTGAGTCTTCGTATTTTCCGGATGATTTTGATGAGTTAAATAGTTGAAAATATTAAGTATTGAGTCTTCATACCCTTGTCCAAATGTCGAGTCAGTTATGGTTCAACGCATTGATACCTTATCGATGTTGAGGAAGATTAAAATGTTTCGAGCTAAAATGTGTTGAGTTAGGAATCCACAAATTGATATGATTTGATAAATGAGAAAGAGATTTGATTTGGTCTTTATGATAGACCCTTGTGATGTTGTGGTGGATTTTCTAGCGCGTTCTGAGCTTGTCGGGAAGTAGTACTTAGCACCGAGAGGGAAATTTGGTATTTCCCCAAACCTTTGTGCCACCGTAGGGTTGTTTGGCGATGATATTATTGGCCAGAGAGCCCGATTGTGATTATAGCAGTTTTAAAGTCGTACTCCCTAGTAAAGAGTATGACGCTCCCGCCAATGGGGGTTTCAAACGTTGGTATTCCAAGTTGCTCACGTGGGGTTGTTGGTTATAGGAAACTCCCGTTTCCATAAGATTAAGTTTCTTGAATTACCGAGTCACTCCAAGATTTGAGTCAAAGAGTTGAGATGTTTATGATGTTTTATGGTCATTTATGATGATTTATAATTACCTATGATGACTTTTGAAGATATGATATTTTATGATGATTTATCAAAATTTATGATTTATAATGATTTATGTTGATTACGAGATTTATCATATGAACTATTTATTATGAAATTACTAAATGTATGATTTGATATAACTCAACCCAAGTGAGTCATCATTGTCCGTATGCATGTTTTCATGAGATTGATTGTACTATTTATATTGTTGCATGCACCCCCACATAATCAATACATTTCAAAGTGCTGACCCACATGTTTCCATGGGCTACATTCTTACCAAAATGTAGGTACAAGCTGTTGCTCACATATCATGTTCAGCTGGGTCGCAGCTCTCGATCGGCAGGTGATTAGTCCTTTTGATTCAGGGACTTGAGTTGTTCAGATTTGAGGTGTATTATATTTTCTGTATTCAGTCGTATTGAGTAGGGGTAGTTAGGAGTCATGACCCGGTTATCTTTGGTCAATGCTAGTAGAGGCTTCATAGACAGTCACTAGTAGTCAATGTATTTAGTTTTAGATTTGTATATATATGAGCAGAATTGTGACCGTGTAAATTTACTTTCATTTTGGTCAGACTAAGTTATGGGTTGTTTCCGCATTAGTCCTTCGATTTTATGTATTTTATTCAGTTTCTTTGGGTTATGCCAGATGAAGGGTTAGCTTGGGGTCAATTGTGACATTAAGCACCATGTGACGCCTTGGGATCCGATTTTGGGGCATTACAACTCAGTCAAGCTATGAATCCTTAGACTTTAGACAGTATTATGACTCAGAAAATCTCCATGATCTCATGATTTCAGTCAGTTGTTAGATATCAGTAATGTTCTGTCAGTCAACGATATTCAGTAACTCAGTCCATGTTCAGTTCAATAAATCATGTTCAGTGTCTATTCAGAAGGGAGTAGAAATTAGCACCAAGCCAACCCAAGGATGGGAACTCACTTGTTATATGAGGGAGTGATTCTTAGAAGCATTTCTTGCGTTCTAGAACTATGTAGCCAGCATAGGTTGAGACATCATAGCCTGCTATATGAGGGCAGATGACGTGGATTAGCCTACTATATGAGGGTTCCCACCGTTCTCACTAGAGTTACCTATTATATTAGGGTTACTCACATGTTTTCCTTACCAGTGGCGCAGTATTGATACCCTTCTAATTAGGGCATAGATTGGACCCCAATTCATCTATAATGCATCATTTGGGGTATGTCGGTTAGATGACTACCTCCCACAGTCTCAGTATCAATCTTAGTAAAAAACTCAGATAATTTTTCAGAATTCTAGACAGTCTAATACAATCAACTTAGATACAGTACGAAATTCAGATAGTTCTACCAGATTTAGGACTGTCAGATATAGTCACTCATATTATCAGCTATATTCAGATTTAGTAATCATGTCATCACCGTATTAGTGTTTGTTGTTATGTCTCATCCACGTATTCTCACACTCATGATAGTTATTCAGCTATTATTATTGTTCATGCATATGAACCCCATGTATTCAGCCTAAGCCACATGTATACTAGTACATTGAAAGTATTGATGCATTTGTGCTATGGATTCTTATAACATAAGTTCAGAGACACGATCTCCAAAGCAATAGTAGATTCTAGATATCCACAGACAGAGTTAGAAGTGAGTCCTCATCTTTCCAGGACATGATTATTTCCCTATTATCTCATTAATCAGTTTATTAGTTGGAGTTAGTTTGGGACATGTCCGATCAACTCCTTACTTAGATAGTTCAGTCAGTTAGAGGCTTTCTAGACTATTATGTTTATAACTTCAGTATGTTCAGTTTTGTTTAGGTATTCTATTACCCCACACAGATGTTTTATCATTCAGATTATGTTCAGTTTTGAAACTTACGGCCTTTTAGTTCATGTTTCCATATTATTCAGTATTTTATGCTGTATACAAGTACAGATATCAATCATGGGTTAGATTATGGTCTTTTGGGGTCATGAGCACCATGTAGCATTTTGGGTATCAGATTTAGGGTGTTATAAGAAGCTAGAGAGAAGTTTTTCTAAGTCATAAGAGACAGCCTACCTTCCTTGAAGATAGAGATCTACAAAATGTGATGTACGTTGACCTATGAAGTAATCTTCTTACTACTGAATATAATCATATCACCAGATACAATAAAGAAGATAAAAAATATTGCAACATTCAGTTTCATATATCATGAAGAAGAAGGATATGTGGATGAAGAAAACAATGATGGCATGGCTCTCACAAATCAAGGAGTCAGGCACATCCTATGATAAGGAAAACAAAGACATAAACAAGATTTCAAGAGAAATGACCTATCAAGGAATGATGATTGATGACACCATTGGTCTAATATTGGTCATATCAAGCAAAATTGTCCATAAGAAGAAGATCATCAGAGAAAAACAAGAACTTTGTCACATTGAGTGAAGAAGATGAAATTAAAGATGATGCAGAAATTATAATGGCTTTGGGAGAATCAAGAGAGGTGTAATGACCCTAATTCTGAGTCATAATGGAACCTACTTTTACCCCACCAGTAGGTAAGCCAAACTATAGCCCGAAACTATATGTAATAGGCCAATTGGTGAAAAATGGCATAAATTCTTGAAAATTTCAAGTAACGAAATTACAAGCCACAACTCATAGGGTAATAATATAATGGAAGAGAAATTAAGAGAAATAACAATAACCTATAACCTAGTAATGTTGGTACAAGATCCTATAATCCAAAAGAATACAAGTACTATCAAGTCAATATTGTAGTCTAAGAAATGGTCAACGTCTGCTCCGAGATCTTACCCAATCTCAAAACTTTGACCAGCAATCTCAGCATCAGTGGTAGCACTAGTACTTGGATCTGTACCAAATAGGAATAGATTTGTGGTATGAGTACCAAAGCCACAGTCAGTTAGTAGGCATCATCAACCGATTAAGCTAAATAATAATATAAATATAATAACATCCGAGTTAAATAACCTAAGTCAAGGAAACATGCAAACCTAGAAGTAATTCTCCAAATGCCGAACCTAAACATCCATAATAATAATAATAAAGAAAAACATTACAATCTCGACATAACTAGCCCCCATAAGCTAGAGGATGTGAATTAAGTAAATAACCCAACGCATGCGCTCATAAGCTCGGAGGACGCAATAAATGAGACTTAAAAGCATGAATTACTCTGATTAAGCATATCGTAAAATCATAAATTTGGTTTCCTCCATACAATTGATAGCAGAACCAAAACGGTTCCATAACCATTAGAAATAACCTCTCAATGCAAAACTTGAACCAAAACTCATATCATCACTTGTCGGACTTTAATCAAAACTTATATCATGAATAAGGTTGAAATCAAACCGGACATAATATTATAAATGTCAGATTAAAAACGAAGCTAATATCACCTCCCAAGTATCAATCTAGAATAAATCACCATGAATATAAACCTTTTCGAGCTCAAGAATATAATTAAAATAATGTGTAAGGCCTATAAATCATACAAGGAGTTAATAGAAATCTTGGCCTAAGATAGCCAGAGGGGCCCACTTCTATCCTCAAAATTTGTTTTAAAAAGTATTCTACCCTAAACTAGGTTAATTTATGAAATTTCAATATGTGATATTACACAAGCAAAAATTTAGTCCTAAAATAGTAAATCTACCTAAAGAACAAGTGATCAAGCCAATTATACATATCATAAAAAATATACCTCCAAGAACTAAATATTATCCTAAAACTAGCATAATATTATATTCATACAATAATTAAGATTGATCTTGGAGAAAGGTAAGCCTAGCCTACCTAGACGAAGAAGAAAGCATAGTGAAATTTACTAAATCATTGATTTAACTTGTTGAAAAGTTTTTGCTCGATGTCACACTATCAAAATGGTAATCAACTCAATAATACGACAACAACGGTACCCATATATTATTTTTATTCCTCGAGTCCAAAATCACGTCAAAATCTCATTTACGTCCCTCTTATGAAATCATACTTTTCAAATCGTCCATGCATACCTATATAATCAAGGATTATTTACCCTCGAGAATGGGTAAATTTTGAGCTCAAATGACACTAAAATCAACCCAACAATAATCTAGGAGTTTTGGGAACAAATTGAAATATTAACCAAGAAATTAAGAGAAAATTATGAAGATTTTGATGAAGAAATAATTAATCCGAGCTCACAGTTACTCTACAATCTCCCAATAATTAATCTCCCAATTTCCCACACTCTCTAGGGTTTTAATCCTTGAGACTTATGAATAAATGGGCTAAAATGAGGCAAAAGAGGCATTTAATAACCTCCTAGGTGCCACATAAGCGGTTTATTGACCTCTTAAGTAGTCACCTCTAAAGTGGATAAGTACCAGTTAAAAGGTAATCATTAGGGTCTGCCCCATCTGCTTCAGTGGACAAAGAGATTCTTCAGAAACCTCTGATATAGAGAACAAGACTTTGCTTTCATAGCCCATCTGGCAAGCCTAGTCACATAAGTGATCGACTAGCCAATAGGGCGGCCTTCACTAAATCATTACATGTGTTTCTTAAGTGGATTCACCATTTAAGTGATACACCAATTGAGATTTGGAAAATTCCAATTCTCTACCAATCCCTTGGGTAGGATTTAAAAGTTTATAAATATAAATAAACTAATCAACTGATGTGTGAGATAATCCTAACATATTTGAGTCTTTTAACTATAGAAAATTTTATCATTTTTGATTGATTTATGTTTGATTTTTCAGTTTGTGCTAATATGATAGAGAACCAATAAGAATGGGGGCAAAAAAGTTGAAATCTGAAGAAAAATGTGGCTGATGACATTTGTGATAAGTCATCAACCTGGTGATAAGTTATCAAGTTCGTCGTCAGCAGTAAACAGCGAATTTTCCTAATTCGGAAGATCTGACAACATTTTGTGATAAGTCGTCAAGGTTCTGATAAGCTACCAAGAATGTCATCAGCCTGAGGCAGCATAGGAAAACTGAAGCAGAGCTTTGACAATATTTTTTTATAGGTCGTCACTAAGCTGATAAGTTGTCAAGCTTGTCTTCAGCCTTAAACAGGAAGAGCCAAAGCTAAAGAAGGAACTGATGACAATTGTGATAAGTCATCAACCTCCTGATAGGCTATCACAAATGTCGTCACCAAATTTGAGGGATTTTTGAATTCTATTATTTTGTTTCCATAATTAGGGTGAACTATTTCAAGCTTTGTTTTAGTGTTTTATAAAGGAGTTCCGCACATTAAGTTTTGAAAAATACTTTTGATATTTTTCCCTCTCTAATTTTTTGGCTTGAAAAAGCAAATACTTTAAAGAGATTACTATCATTATTCTGGGATTTTCCTTTTTGATCAAATCTACGATTCACTAGTTATTATTCTTCTTGTAGTAAGTTTAACCTTCCAAACATGAATACAACTTGTTTTGAATTTAGCATTATGAATGGCTAAATTCCTTTAACCTGAATTATGGGATCTAGGGTTAGGTTTTGATAAGGTTCTAAGTGTTTAAGATTCAAAAAGTGGTAGGATTTCTTGATAATTCTGAGGTTTTTTAATTAACATCTGTTGGTTGTAAACAATAGATAACAGCTGATTTGGGTTGCTTAAGAAAGAAATCAAATATAGTAGGAAGTGAATTATCAGCAAGGACTTGGAAATATCCGTTTGATAATCAGTGATGTAACAAGGTTAGTCAACCTGAGGTAAAATCTGGGCAGTGAATATAAATTCCCTAAGTCCGAGAGGATTAGGTAATTAAATTCTTATCTAGTTCGAGAGATAGTTAAGCATAACGTTGATAAAGATAACTTGCCATCCTACCTACCGTGAGAATCTTGAACCACCATTAGCACCTTTTAAGTACCGAAAGCCCTAGTGAACATAATTTTGGTTTTTCAGAAACTCTTGATTATGAACGCTGATTAAAGAGACCGACAACATTTCAACTCTCCACAACATTCAACCAGAGGAAAAGTGGAATGTTACCACGAGACATGGTCCAAAACCAGCGAAATGATGGATTATGCATGGATATTACCACTAGAAGTGGTAAGATATTACCTGGCCCTTCTGTGGGTAAACCTGTTGTTGATGAGGCAGTGTTTGATGAACAGAAAGAAGGTGATCTAGTAGAGTCTGAAAGGCTGGACAATTTTGATGATCCGAAGAAAGATAAAGAGAAGAAGAAGGAGGTAGTGCTCAAATCTATCCCAAGACCACCACTTCTCTTTCCTCAATGATTGAAGAAGAAAAAGGAAGAGGAAAAATTCAGTAAATTTAAGGCAATAGTCAATCAATTGACAATGAATGTGCCTTTGGTTAAGGCACTTGAGCTAATGCCAGAATATGCAAAGTTCATGAAAGACCTTGCGAATAAAAAATGGAAGGGTATCCATGAACCAAAGGGCAATCTCCTTCATTGTGGTGCTATCTCCACAAGGTTTTTAATGTACAAAAGGGCAGATCTGGGAGCATTTACCATCCCGTACACTATTGGTTCCCTAAATTTCACAAAAACACTATGCGATTTAGGAGCCAGTATAAACCTAATGATACTTGTTGTGTATAAGAAACTAGGTTTGGGGGATCCTACCCTGACAAACATGCGGTTAGTGATAGCAGATAGGTCTGTGAAATGGCATATAGGCATATTACATAATGTCTTAGTTAAGGTGGCCAATTTCATTCTGCCTGCTGATTTTGTAGTCGTGCATTGCGAAGTGGAGTTTGAAGTGACCATCATCTTAGGTAGACCATTCTTTACAACTGGGTGAGTAATAGTAGACATGGAGCTAAATGAGCTGATGTTCAGACTCAATAAAGAAGAAGCATACTTCGAAATACACTCATCCATGACTTAGTAAAAAGAGATGAGTGTTTTCTCAATTGTTGATGTATTCTATGAAGATAGTAACGGGGTATCACAAGGTTTTCTTGGCGAAGTATGAGTATTCAAGATAACAAAGTCGTGTCACGACAGTAAATCAAGCATTATTGGGAGGCAACAAAAAATTTTTATATTCTAGTAAATTGTTTACTTTTGTAGTTAGGATTTAGTTCATAGAAGGTGGAGTCGATGTATTCAGGCAAATGCCTCTAATGACATTTTTTACGGGCTCTCAAGATGGTGATAAGTCATCAAATTTGTCGTTAGAGACCTCAGCTCTGAAGAAAGGTCTATCAAGGCTGATGACTTTTATGATAAGCTATCACACTTGTGATGGCTTATCAGAAATTTCATCACAAAAAGCCCAACATTAGATGAAACTGTGGGACAAATTAAAAAGACCCAACCCAGCCCACACCTGGGCCTTTTCACCTACCCGCTTAGTTTTTAATTCCTTTAAGTTATTTTACTTCCATACTTAGAATATTTTCTTCCCTTCTTTGAACTCCTTCCAAGTAAAACAAGAAGCAAGTTCCTTGTATGTGTGGGTTTGCAATTAAAATCAAGAACTTCTTCTTACTTTCCTTGCTAGTGTAATCACAGTGAAGGGTCCCATCAGGTATGCTTAAGATTTAACTTTTCTTTTCTAATGGTAAGTGATATATTTATGAAAACCCAAGTTCTCAAGAAGATTGAACCAATTTCAACTTGGAAAAAGGGCTAAAAATTGGAACTAGGGTTTGTTGTGAAAGCCTAAGGCTTATAAGCTCAACTCAAAAATGAAACTTGAGTGGATTTTAAGGAAAAATGGGACCAAAAATTAACTTAAAGTCAAAGTGAACTTCTAATAAGAGCTGACGACTTTCTTAATAAGCTATCACAACTATGATGGCTTATCAGAAATGTTGTCAAAGGATTCTAAGAATGAAGTAGGTTCTATTTAGAGCTGACGACATTGGTGATAGGTTATCATGTTTGTGATGGATTATCAAAAATATCATCAGAAATTGATAAAATCTTATGAGTTCTATTTAGAACTAATAAGATTTATGATAGGCTACCACGTTTGCCATGGATTTTCAGGAAATGTCATCACACCTTGGACCTGAAGCATTACTAAAACCTTTCAAAGGGTGTGGAATTTCAATGACCGATGTGTTTGTGTTTGTACTCTTGAGGGTCAGCTAATGGTTTTTCTCCTACTACAGGTCTTGTAATTGGACCAAAAGGAAAGAACTCAAAATCCACAAAGAAAGTGACCAAGGGAAGTGCATCTCGGAGACTCTTCAATGAAGACTCTAGTTTAGGTGGAGGAGAGTGAAAAAAGTGACACTAAGCCAATAATATCCGATCATACAGCTTCTGAACAGTCGAACTCTGAGCAACAAGAGTCTGAACATGCTATATCTAAGAGCATAATTCAGCTCAGCCTGAGTCTGAGGAACATAAGTCTGGGCAACCTGAATCTGAGGGACCATCAACAGGGCCCCCTTCTGCTGAGCCACAAGATGATGAAGACTCTCTGATTTGGGGAACTATGGTCAAATGCAACAATCTTGATGTCTAAGATAGCACTAGATGATAGATTCCAAAACCTCAAAAAATATTCTTTGATTGGCTCCACAGAACCAATAGGAGAGCTTTCAAGAGGCCAATCTTTGATGAGAAGAGAATAATCACTAAGGGGTTTAGTAGGTACCCAGAGGTGAAGAAGAAATTTCATGGCTATGATTTAGGATGGACTACATGAGGAGAAAATTTATTTTTCCCTACACTAATTTGGGAGTTCTATGAAAACTACCAAGCTCGCTTGGAAAACATGTGTAGAGAAGGAGAGAAAGCAGCTGACCAACCTTTGTTGGATAAAGTTCCGGTACAGGGTGTAATGGAGGATATTTCTGAAGCAATAATCAATAGATTCTTTCATGGACCAAACTTCACTCCTCAGGCCACTTCACCTACTTTTTATTCCCGATTGAAGCATCAAGAAAATCAGCAACAGTGGTTACCCATACTCATAGCTGATGGAGAACCGAAATGGCTAAAAAATCAGAGTGGAAGGATCTTCAACGCATCCCTAAATTTATAGGCAACATTATGATGGGATATTGTTCATACTGGTTGATACCCATAGGTGGTGATAATATTATTGGGGATGATAGAGCAATATTAGTTGCAAGTTTTATGGCAAACCATAAATTGAATTTTGGAGAAATTATTGTCTAAGAGATAAATAATTGTGTCTTGAGTTCTGATACAACATATCTCTTTCCTTTTTTAATTATAAGGTTGTGTAGGGCAGCAAACTTTCCAATGATTGTAGTGTTAAAAGAAGAACTCCTTGCCAAGAAGACCTATAATCCTATCAGAAATGAGGAAAATCAGCCGAGGCTAATGTTTGACAGAGGCACAGAGACTTCCACTGATCCACCGGTTATAGGTACTAATTCAGTTCCTAATGTAGAGATGTCAGATTTTAATGTTGCACCTCCAACATCAGCAATAAAGGCAGAATCATCATTGCCCAGAATTGAGACAAATTCTCCAGCTGCTATGCCTACACCAAAATTTGCCTTCACTTCAACGAATTTCAAGTAGTAGCAAAGAAGTTCAAGTGGTGTGAGGCTCAGCTGAAACTCTTTGACAAGAAATTCACAGTTGCAGTTGACAAAGGAGTTAAGGCTGCATTTGAGTTCTACACAGCCTTGTCAGGCAGGATTGATGAATTAGAGAACCACTTCAATGCACGGTCGAAGGAGAGGTCAAACCTAGAGATGACACTGCTTAGATCAGAACTAGCTAAGGCAGAGGTTGGAAAGATACAGTAACACCAATTTATGGTGGCATCAGAGCTGGTAGTGGAGAAGTCTGAGGGAAAAATCCCATTGTTTGATCTCATAGAGAAGCCAGTAAAGAAAGAAAAAGAAAGGTGAGAAAAAAAGTAAAGAAAAGAGAGAGAGGCCTGATAGTGATAAAGAAATAAAAGAAGAGAAGAGGGAAAGAAAGAATCTAAAAAGGAGAAGATGAAGAAGGCAAGGATTGAGTCCTTAGTAGACAATGAGAGACGGAAGGGAGCCATCCGAGCGAGAGCAGTAGGTGACTCCACCAGTACGCCTTCAGAGACTGATAGACCAACTTCACCAGAATAGTTTGAGGCTCTTGATGGAGATACAGCAGCAGGGTCAGGAACACCATAACCCCCGGGACTGATCCATTCCAGGTATACTCTAACCCTCAGTTAGATTTTCTTTGATTTTAAGTTGAGGGTGTAGAGAAAATTCTTGTTGTAAAATTTTGTATCCGATTAGGAGAAATACTTGTACTTGAGGCATTTGAATTGTTTTATGATTTTTGTACAGCTCTTCAAGTGGTCTACTCCTTTAACTGTGTGATTTGCATTCAAGTGTGATCACTGTGCATCGTTGTGTGAAATTAGTCCTAGTAACATAATAATCATTACTAAACAACTGCATGAACTAAATAAGTCATAGCTTATGATATCTATGAGTTCCTTTTGTGTGTGAGGAACTACTTAGTTCTCTTTGTATGCTGAAGCTAGAACTTGCCCAGTTAGTCTTACCTAGGTTAAAGGATAGGGGTTAGGAAAGGATCATAGGCCGTTATAATATTAGCTCACTTTAGCCTAAATGACCTTCCCTATATGTATAATATCCCTTAATCCCTGTTTGAGCATAATTAGCCTATTTCTTTGTGTGACACCTATCACCTTCCTATTTAAATCCCAATGAACCTATTTTAGCCCTGGTCCTCATTCGATATTGTGCATCTTAACGTAGGCAAATGGCCTATGTTGAGGGTGGCTATCATAGGGGTTCGTGATATAGAATGAGTATGAAGAAAGGTGTCATAAAAGAAAATAACAAAAAAATGGGTGCAGAGGAAAAAAGCAAGAAAAATAAAAATTATGAAAAAGATTAAGTAATTGAGAAAAGACTGCACCCATCCTAAATAAGTGTGATCAAGAAAAGAGAAGAGCGGAAAAGGATAATGAGTGAAAACCCTTAAAGCTATTCTAGTGTCAAGAAGGCTTAGTCACTTTAAATACCATCGAGTATCATACCAGCCCCTAGCCTATATTACAAGCTTAAGAGAAGTCCTATAGTGATCCTAGATAAACTATTTAAAGATCTGGGTAATGAATATTAAGGCAAGACTATGTTACTTGGCATACACTAATTGGAACTTTATTCTGAGAGTGAGTGTTTTTATTGTGCCCATGGTTACATATATAATTCCTGATATGAAATGATAGGGATGTCTTTGTTGCGAGGGCAAACTGGTTACATTGCTAGTTACTGACTTGTTCGGATAGTGTTACAATAGTCTATGCATGGTTTTTATAATTTAATTGATGTTGTATCTTTATTCCTGTGTGTTGCATTGGTGTTCTTCATTTTCCTTGAATTGAGTGACCTCAGAGATGGTAAAAGTGTTTTGAGATAATGTGGATGATTGACTGCCAAATGTTCCTTGTATTCTCTTAGATGTGTTAAGTTTCTTGAGGACAAGCAATTGTTTTAAGTTGAGGGTGTTGATATGTGAGCTAATGCTAACACATTTAAGGCTTTTAACTACAAATAATTGTGAAGTCTTAAGTAAATTTTTTGTTTTTGATTGGTTTATGTTAGATTTTGCAGTTTGAGCTGATATGATAGAGAACCAACAAGAATGAGGGCAAATAAGTTGAAATCTACAGAAATTTGAAGAAAAGAGTGGCTGATGACATTTGAGATAACTAGTCAGCCTTGTGATAAGTTATCAAGTTCGTTGTTAGTAGTAAACAGAGAAATAGCCTAAGTTGAAAGATGTGACGACATTTTGTGATAAGTCATCAAGGTTTTGATAAGCTATCAAGAATGTCGTCAGCCTGAGGCTGCATAGGAGAGCTGAAGCAGAGCTTTGACTATATTTTGTGATAGGCCGTTACGAAGCTGATAGGTTGTCAAATTTGTTGCCAGTCGTAAACATGAAGAACCAGAGCTGAAAAAGGTGTTGACGACATTTGTGATAAGTCGTCAGCCTCCTGATAGGCTATCACAAATGTCATCACCTAATCCGAGGGATTTTTGAATTCTATTATTTTGTTTTCATAATTAGGGTGAACTATTTCAAGCTTTGTTTTAGGGTTTTCTAAGGGAGTTCCGCATATTATGTTTTGACAAATACTTTTGATATTTTTTCACTCTAATTTCTTGGCTTGAAAAAGCAAATACTTTGAAGAGATTATTATCTTTATTCCGGGATTTTCCTTTGTGATCTAATCTGCGATTCAGTAGTTATTATTCTTCTCATGATAATTTTAGCCTTCCAAGTATGAATACAACTTATTGTTTTGATTTTAGAATTATGAGTGGCTAAATTACTTTAACCTGAATTATGGGATCTAGGGTTAAATTTTGATAAGGTGCTAAGTTTTAAAGATTCAAAAGGTGGTAGGATTTGTTGATAATTCTGAGGTTTTAATTAATGTCTATTGGTTGCAAACAATAGATAACACCTGATTTGGTTTGCTTGAGAAAGAAATCAAATATAGTAGGAAGTGAATTATCAACAGGGACTTGGAAATATTCCATTTAATAATCAATGTTGTAACAAGGTTGGTTAACCTGAGGTAAAATCTGGGAAGTGAATATAAATTCCCTAAGCCTAAAAGGATTACATAATTAAATGATTAAGTAGGTCGAGAGACATTTAAGCATAATGTTAATAAAGCTAACTTGTCGTCCTACCTACCGTGAGAATTTTGAACCACCATTAGCATCTGTCAAGTACCAAAAGCCCTAGTGAACATATTTTTGGTTTTTCAGAAACTCTTGATTACAACAACTGATTAAAGAAACTGACAATAACTTGTTAAACTAAAAGCCCCCCATTTTTGGGAACATCCAACTATCAGTTGATTAATTTGCAAACGACTTACGTTCACACCATATTCCCTGTGGGATTCGACCCCAACCTAGTTGTGTTTTATATTGACAATGATCGCTTACATTCTCATTGAGAGGTGTAGTTTGAGCATTATCATCAACCCTATTAAATTTGATATTGTGGACTCAGTGATGCACTTAAAATTTCCATCCAAGATCGTTTCGATGAAATGTGTGCCCTTCACTCACGGGCCATTTTTATCATTTTCTAACCAATATCCAAAAATAAGTACGGAAACCTAAGGACCCAAACCAAAGGTTGTCTTATCCTAAAATCGACATTTTAGAGATGATGAAACTATCATAATTGGTATATTAGGTCGTTAACCTAGAGTTTTCACCTGATAGCCAATTCAGACCAACAAAGACTTCAAAATAGGGATTTTGCTTAAAATAACAAACAAACTATTTAATAACTAAAATGTCTGCTCCAGAAATTCACAAATGACTTAGGAAGGATCTAAATGATGAATATGCATGAAAAAAAATGACTAGGAGGGTTATTATAATAATCGCTACTTAAAGAACTTTCATCAGTAAAATTAAAGGGTTAGGATGTATGCTAAGGCTTGAATATGTGAGGATACTGGGTAGCCATATCACTCTTGATCTTAAAAGTAGCCTTCTCAACTTGGTGGTTTCTTCTGCTATATGCAGTTTTGATGATGAGCAGCTAAAATATGAGGGACTAGGTCTCTGGATGTGCAAAGTATAGTACAGCTGGCATGCGCCTTCTACACTATTTTGTCATCTTGGGTAACAAACTTGGAGGTGCTATTTTGTACTAACTTTGATAGTTTGTCTAATGATATTTGAAGCCCTAATCGTTACCCATCTATAAAAGAAAAGAAATTCTTTTTCAACATTTGGTTTTTTGCAAATCAAAAGAGGAAAGAGAGAGCAAACACCATATTTCAACACTGATCAAGTTCTTATCCTTATAAGTTCTTAAATTTTAATATTTCTTGAGTGAGAAATGAGTTGTAAATAAACTACTCATCTTATAAGATTAGTGTTCTCTTTTTTAGAGTTTTGCTTAGGTAGAGTTCCCTTAGTGTAAAGTAGATTAGAATTAATCAGTGTTGAGGGAGTTCTTGGTATATGTTACCAAGATGAGCTTGTAGTAGAGTTGCTACTAGCGCGAGGAGCCTAGAGTTTGGCTAAAATCTAGATTGTAATGAAGAGGTTTATTATAGTGTATTTCATTGGTGCGTGTGAGGGTAAGCCATGGTTTTTCACATTCCAAGTTTCCATGTAAAAATCCTTGTGTCTTTTCCTCTCTCTGCATAGTGTTTAATTTTCCTACACACTATCGTTTCATTTTCTGTGTTTAATTCTGAGGGACCTGGTCTAATATTGTGCAGAGCAATACTGAAGGGTTTCAACAATTGGTATCAAAGCCTAGTCACTCTATAAGTTTCATACCTAGAGTGTCTTGGTAATCATGGCTTCTCCACCTAATCTATAAGAAAGTCAATGTACAACTAGACCACCAAGATTCTAAGGACAATATTATGGTTGGTGGAATACTATGATGTTTGACTTCATCATGGCTGAGGATAGTGAAATTATAGGCATTATTATTGATGGTCCTCATGTAACTATAAGAGAAGTCAAATAAGGAGATGTAACAAAAATATTTGTCAAAAGAAGGAGGGAGTTCAATGATTAAAACTCAAAAAAAATTGAGAAAAACTACAAGTCACAGAAACTACTTCTTAATGGCATAGGACTAGATGAACCCAAATGATTTTATCTTGTGAAATGGCTAAAGAAATATGGGGCTGCATGAAGATAGCTCATGAAGGCACCACTAATGTAAAGTATTCAAAAGTAGAAATACTAACTACTCAATATGAAACTTTTACCATGAAAGAAGGAGAAACAATCCAAGAAATGCTTACAAGGCTCACTTCTATCACAAATGAGTTTCACTACTTAAGTGAATTAATTCCCTTGTACAAGAAAGTGGGAAAATTCTTGATGTTCTTACCAAGTAAAGGGAAAGTAAAGTAGATTCCATAACTAAGGCAAGAAACCTGAAGACTCTTACAATGGATGAACTTATTAAAAACCTGAAAACCCATAAACTCAAGAAGCAGCAAGAAGAAGAGAAAAAGGAATCCAAAAGGTAAAAATATTTGGTCCTAAAAGCCTCTATATCAGGTTCAAAGGAAGAAGACACTGATGTTTCCTACTTGGCAAAAAGAATTGTTAGAGCTATAAAGAACTGTGGGAAGTTTCAAAAAAATAGAAGTAAGAATAGGAAATGAGTCGTTATGGATGTGTGTCATAGATGTCGAAGTCCTAAACATTTTGTAAGGGTTGTCTAATAAAAAAAATGTACTATTAGGATTATCACAACACTGAAGGTGAAAAAGGAAGAAACAGGGATCAGGTCCCTGTAAAATAAAGAAGACAAGTTATAGCTAATCTGGTAGTTAAACAAGCCTTAGCTGGTTGGAGTGATCATCTTGTGAATTCATAAATATAAGAAGTCAATAGATATTTCCATGATTGCAGTAGAAGATGAGAAAGTCACCTTTAATTGCTTGTCTTCCTTTATAGTAAATATTGAGAATAAAGAGGAAAATGAAGTAACTATCTCCTACATTAAGAAAAATCTTGAAAATTACACTACTAGGATGATAAAAAGGCTTACTAGTGTGTTAATAGATTTTGTATGTTAACTTAATGATGAGAAAAATGCTTTAGAAGAGAAGGTAGAGAATTAAGATCTTGAGTTTATTTCATTAACTCTTCAGATATCTGAAAACAAAGAAAGGTTCTCTAAATTGAAATCTGAGCATCTGAGTTATATGAGTCACCCAAAGAAGGGGAGTTAGCCAGATGACAAAGGAAAGACAGAAGCATCTTGGTTTAAAATTTATCTTGAATAAAGATTTATGGAATCAAGAACATGTTATGGCCAAACAACATAGGAATAAAAAGTTAGAGAGGACTTGGTCTGCCTAAGAGGGGAGTTGAACATATCTCTTAAATAAACTCTCTTCACAGATCCTCTCCATTAGACTAGTCAAGATGTCAATTATCATAAAGGCTTGGGCTATCAAGAAAAACTCAAACCTTCTGAGTTCAAATGAAAGGTTTCCCATTATGTTGGAAACCAAATGCACCAACTCATATGCATCCACTATGGAAGACATGAATATTTTAAAGAAAAATGTTTGTCCCGACTAAGAATACTAAATACATTCAGCATGAGATTGTACATCCTAAGGGCTCTAAGTCTCTAAAAAAGGTAAAGAGGAACCTATCACTGCCTAGATGGGCTTAGAAGAATTTGATCACACTATTAGCCCATTACTGGGAACTCAGTCTAAAAAAGGTTACCAAATCTAGCAAACGATCATAAGTCTAGGTATGAGAAGGATATTACAGTCAGAAATAGCTCGTTTATTAAAAGAATTCAAAGCTCAATAATGAAAGGTCTACTGTCAAGACGCTTCAGGTGAAGGTGTCTTGTTGTGAAAAGTTGATCTAAAGGACCTAGTCCTTGGCATATGTGAATTTTATGTTCAAAAGAAAGCCCTAGAATAATCCTTAGATTCAATGAATAAAAATGCTTTAGAGAATAAATTGAAAAAGAATTCTTTGGATTGATTAAAAGAGTGATTTCATTCTTGATTAGTCTAGAAAATTTTGATCCTGGGTGATTGATGATGAGCAAAGAGGATGAAAGATGCAAATAAGTAATGATTCTCAGGGACTTGGTCATTAAGAAATTCATCTTAGAAAGAAAAATCTTTAGTATCTTGACCAAAATCAAGTTTGAGCATCGTTTCCCTAGATATTCTTTTGGAAAAAGTTTTGAGATAAAAAGAGTATACAAGAATTGGAGAATGATGTATACTTAGCATAATATGTGAATCTATTTTTCTTCTAAAATTTCCTATGTTAAGTATACATCTATCCTAGATAAAGTAGCTGAATTTTAGTATGACTCCATAATATACCCGTGAAGGTATGAACCCGTGGGAACAACTTAGGAAGTAGACAAAAGTGATAAGAACAAATTTGAAGATTGACTCAAAGGAGAGGGACCTTAATTATCCCACAGGTTAGTATAACTACAAAATTCTTTAATAACCATAAAATATAATGTCTAAGAAAGCCATGTATCGTTTTATTCCCTCATAAAAGCTTCTAATTTATTTGTAAAATGAAAAGTAACTATTATCAAACAAAACATGTCATTCTTTGAAGAAAACTGTCACCTCTTCGAATTGCTAAAATAGGATACTTCACAGCCTAAGCGTCAACTCATCACTTGTTGCCTTCACTAAACTAAATTAATCCTTTTCATTCTCCTTCCTCCAAAAAATCAAATTGATATGCCCTCATTAAATATTTTGATATTTTAGCAACCAAAGCCATAGAAAACTTCATCTTTGGTCCTCTAAGTCAAAGTATAGTAACCGTGCTGAAATTAGGCAGAAACACATAAGCTGTAAAAATGAAAAAATTCTCTGAGGGACTTGGTCCAAGGAGGAAAAAGTTTCTATTGAAAGGGTAGAGGCAAGTAATGAGAGAAAAGGATAAGATGAAGAATATGGGTGGTTAAAAGGGGATTAAAATATTGATGACTTAGAAAGTTCTCCTAGGAAAGAACTCTTAATTCCAAAATATGTGAGAAAAAGGGAACCATGAAATGCCATACAAGTACCTTCTAAACTAATGTATTTGATAACCTTGGTGTACTTGGGAACTAGAGATCACATAGGATAGCCAAGATGATATTCAAATTGGATAAAACTTGTGAATAAGGTATATTAAGTATATGAATTGTTAGTTGTTCAGTAGAAGTTGGGATTTGAAATGAAGGAATCAAGAATCAAGTCAATCATCAAAGATGCTAGACTAAATGTATTTGACATTGTTTATTCATAGGCTATCCTCAAAACAAACAAATGCCACTGATGATCATGCAGTTGGAAATGCCAAACTCAAGGCAAGAATGGCCAAACGGATTGTTGAAGGGAAGATCCTTAACAAACAGTTAGTGGATACTCATATTAATATAGATGAAAGAATAGAGTATTGCATAAGTCCTTTTCACCCAATCCTCCTTTAACCTTATCCCTATTATCCTCATTATCTCATCAACATTCTGTTAGTTCCATATCATGTATATCATAATGGCCTTTGAAGATAGTTATCGTATATTGATTATTTTAGTTTGTTGTACTTGTACTGACTATTATGAGTAAATAAATTTTTAGTTTGTGTATCTCATTTGTCTCCTTACTTTAGAGTTATTCTACATGTTAATTTTGCCCAGTGGCTATGAGTTAACTAATTTGCTCTTATCTGTACTCTTGGTCAATGATGCTAAAAGAGAGAATACTAATTTCACATGTAGTACGGACCATGAACTAGGTAAATTGAGATACATTCTTGAAAAGAGTCATACTAATAGTGGGAAGTGTGTAAATTCAAAGGCACCAAATGAAATGAAGGAGCACAATGACAAGGGGGAGTTTTTTATCTACAAAAGACAATAAAGGACCAGGTCCATGTATTTCATAATGGAGGAAGGATAACGATAGGGGGAACATTCATATTTAGGTGGTAATCACTCTTATTAAATGTGATGAACATACACTAATGCTCTAATTGTATAGTTTGGTTTATCATCATCAAAAGGGGGAAAATTATAATATGTAGTTTTGATGATGAAAAGCTAAAGTAGGGGGATTAAGTCCCTGTATCTACAGTGAACAACACAGTTGGTATGTGCCTTTTGCAAACTTTTGTCATCTTGTGTAACAAACTTGCAATTGCTATTTTGTACTGACTTGGACAGTTAGTCCAATGATATTTCAAGCCCTAATCATCACCCAACTATAAAATAAAAGAGATATTTCTTCAATAATTGTTTTTTGTGCGAATCAAAAGAGTGAAGAGAGGCAACTAAAACCCCATTTCAACACTGATCAAGTTCTTATCCTTATGAGTGCTTAAATTATAATATTTCTTGAGTGATTAATTAATTGTAACTGAACTACTCATATTATAAAAGTATTGTGTTTTTGTTGAGAGTGTTTATTAGGTAGAGTTGCCAAAGTGTAAAGATTATTAGAGTTAATCAGTGTTGAGGGAGACGTTAGTAGAAGTTACCAAGATGAACTTTTAGTAGAGTTGCTACTAGTGTAAGAAGCCTAGAGTCAGGCTGAAAGCTAGACTGTAATTCGGAGGTTTATTATAGTGGATTTTATTGGTTTTTGTAAGGGAAAGCCATGGTTTTTCTTATTCTGGGTTTCCACATAAAAATCCTTCTTTTTTTTTAACAATATCTACACTGTGTTTAGTTTTCCTGCACCTTATTGTTTGATTGCATGTGTCTAATTCTGAGGGACCTGGTTCGTTACTGTGTGGAACAACTCAGAAAGTTTTGAACATCTTCATTGAACCTTAACTACTAAAATCTCTCTAGAGCACAACCGACTGACATTCCTGGCTAATATAAAAATTCGCTCCTTCATGAAGGTCAATATCTCATCTAGCAGAACCGAGTCCTACTAAAGCACATGAGACTAATAGGAAAGGTACCACCACATCATAGATACATGGAACTTATAGGCCACCTCTCTAACTACTCAAAGTATCTCAAAAGGTCCAACATATCTGGGGCTGAGCTTTCCTTTCCTCCTAATACTCATCACAACTTTCCTGGACGACACTCAGATAAGATTTAGTCTTCATGTCCAATATTCAAGGCATGAATTCTATGATCTTTATAAGCCTTCTACCTACTCTAAGAAACCGTCAACCTATCTTGGATCTCTCTGACTCGATCTAATGACTCATAGATCAAGTCATTACCATGGGGTCAAACCTCAGAGATCTCAAACCATCCGATCAGAGATAGACAATGTCTATAATATAATGCCTCTAATAGTTCCATCTCAATACTTAAATGGTAAGTATTTTTATATGTGAACTACACAAAGCTAAGTACTACTCCTAATGACATCAAAAATCCATAACACTAGCTTAGAGCGTATCCTGAAAAACCTAAATAATCTACTCTGACTGCCTATTGGTATAAGGGTGAAAAGTATTGTTAAGATCCACCTAAGTAACCAACTCCTCATGAAAATCTCTCTTGAAGCTTAGTAGATACCAAACCCTAATATAAAATAATAGATATAGGAACTCCAAGTAGGGGATCTATCTCATGGATATAGATATGGACTAACTTCTTGTCATTAAAGGAGATTTGAATAGGAATGAAATATGCCAATTTGGTCAAATGTTCTATAATGATCCAAATACCATTGGAACCAGATTAAGTATGAGGAAAACTACTAACAAAGTCTATGCTTATCTAATCCCACTTTTACTCGAAATGGACAATCTCTTAATAAAGCCACCAAGCTTCTAATTCTCAATCTTCACTTGCTAATAACATAGATAACTAGCTACAAAGTCTATGACATCTATCTTCATGACACTCCATTGATAGTGTTTCCTCAAAAAAGCTATACATTTTAGCTATACCAGGGTGAATAAAAATCTAGAGCTGTGAGCCTCAAACAAAATTGACCGGATCAAATTTCCAATCATCAAAACACAAATACAACCATCATACCCCAAAATACTCTCAGAATCTATGGAAGCCCTCATAAACTCAATACTCAATAGCTCATCACGGAAGATCAAAAGTCTGAAGTCCTTAAATTGACGACTCTTGATCTTCTCAAATAAGGTAGACCTTGTGTTATCACTAGCAAAAATCCTCATTGGTATAAAATATAACGTCGCACCACCAAGTTGGCTAAAGAATAAATGTCTTATTCTAACGCCCTCTATAAAACTGAAATAGAAGCCAAAATTTCCATACTCATCGCCTTCTGAATCAAGGCATCCTCTACCATATTTCCCTTGCTTGGATGGTATAAAATAGAGATGTCATAATCCTTAAGAAACTCCATCTATTGGAGCTGCCAAGATTTAATCTATCCCCAAGTCAAAATATGTTGAAGACTATGATGTTCGTTGAAGATTTCACAATGCACGCCATATAGATAATGCCTCTAAGTCATAAGTGTGAAATCCACTGCAACTAACACTAAATCATGAGTGGGGTAGTTTTGTTCATGCACCTTCACCTACCTTGATGCATAATCAATAACTCAACCTTGATGTATTAACAAACAACCCAAACCCAAACTTAAAGAATAATAATATTCAATGAATCCCTCATTCTTAGTAGGAAGACCCTATATAGGAGATAAAGCAAATAATCCCTAAAGATTTTAAAAGCTTGACTCGCTCTCCTCAGACCACTGGAAGGAACCTCTTTTTGATTTAATATGGTCATCGGCGCACTGCAATATTAGGAAAACCCTAAAAAAACTACCAATAGTAACCGGCCAAAGTAATGAAGCTATGAACCTTAGAAGGAGATATAGGTCTACATTAATAATGAATAACCTTAATTTTTGTTGGGTACATAATAATCCTATCTTTATACACCACATATCCTAGAAATGTCACTGACTCAAGCAAGAACTCACACTTGGAGAACTTGATATAAAGCCTGTGATCACTCAAAATATGGATCATAATCCTCAAATGTTGCATAGTATCCTCCCCACTCCTCAAATACACAAAGATGTCATTGATGAATACGATCACAAAGGAATCCAAATAAGATTTGAAAACGTGGTTCATGAAATACATAAATGTAGTTGGGCACTAGTTAACCCAAAATACATCACCAGAAACTCATAATGACTATAACCAATCATGAAGGTTGTCTTTGGGATATCCTTTGCTCAAATCTATAACTAATGGTAACCAGACTATAAATAAATTTTAGAGAACATTGTTGCATTTTGAATCTGGTAAATTCAATCATCATTATATGGCATGGGATACTGGTTCTTTATCATAACCAAAGCAAGCAATCTATAGTCAATACATATAAGCAAGGAACTATATTTTTTCCACTACGAACAAGATGGGTTCACCCCTAGGCGACACACTCAATCTAATAAAACCCTTACCCAAAAGATCCTCAAGTTGAGAATTCAACTTCTTAAGATTGGTAGGAGCCATACTATAAGATGTCATATAAATTGGTTGAGTGCCTGCTCAAAATAAATAATAAACTCAATATCAAGATTAGGAGAAAGACTAGGTAGATTAGTAGGAAAAATATCAAGAAACTCACAGACTACAAGAACATAGTCAATCAAATGAATCTCCACACTAACATCATTAATATAAGCTAGATAAGACTCATAACCACTTAATATAAGTCTCCTAGCCCAAACATAATAAACAATACTTATCAGCTTACGGGTAATAGATCCTTGCCACACCATTGATGGAATGTTGAGCTTTGGAGTAAATACACTACTAAGGAATCATCCAAGGAAGTAAATACACATAATGACATAGATAAAGAATCCTATGATAACTCTAACCATAGTGCATAATAAGCACACGGTAAAGAATAGATGTATTATGAATTAAATAAAGCAGAAGTTGGCTGATGGCATACTCAATCTAAACCTATAATAATAGCATACAAAGTCTCCACTCGAATCTACGAGGTACGACATATAATTAACTATGCCTACCATCTGGCTGGGTACTTTACTGATCTCCTATCCTACATACTTGAGGACCTTTACAAGCAATCTATGGACCACCCCGATGAACCAACATACTATCTCTAGTTAGAGGTGGCTCTTCCCTAATTGGTGGAACACTATTATCTGCAGGAATAATTACCCAATGCCTGGGACACTCTCTAGTAAAATGGTTGAAGGACCCATAGTGAAAACATGCTTCAGGCACTTTACCGAACCCATAAGATTTAGTTGATCCAAAAAAGCCACCTCAAGGAAAATACCCAAAAGATGAACCTCTTCAAGGCTAAACATTACTTTGGCCAGGATGATCAATATAGCTAGACTGGTCTCCATAAGTAATGTAAAGTACGACATTAATAGGCCTACTAAAATGAGCATAATGCAGATAAGACTGGCATAGAGTGTACCTACCCTAAGAACCACTATCTTTTAACCAGAAGCCACTCTAGCTCCCACTAACACTTTCTTAATATTATGTCCTCTTATCTCTTCACCCTTGGAAATCACAATGCATCTAATCTATAATCTAAGAATGATCACAAACCACATTAAAATATCTACCAGCAGTAATGAAACCCCACATATCTATTGAGAGAGGAAATCTCAATCCCCGTGCAAAACACCATACCCACTCATACTTGATTGGTAAAATACATGTAGATGCCTAGATAACCCACGGACTTGAGACTCATATACCATAATAGTTATGTATCCCTATTTAAATTTTGAGAATTGGTCCCACAAACATTCTCTAAGGCTAAAAAGCATATTCTTCTCCAATAAAACCTCAAAGATTTATAGTCATATCAAAGGGGGAGATCCAACTAGCGTGTAATAAGGATAAACTCTCCACTAATATCGAGTTACCAAATCCAACTAAAACATAGTGTAACCCACACCACGAGTCCTAACTAGGCCTAAAATTATAGATCTTATTATTACAAGTTACCACAAACTCATAAGCATCCTCGCCTGGTGCCCTAGAAAACCTAGGTAGAGTTAATTTTAAGAATCTACCCAATATCTGGTACTCCTTAACAAAAATAGCAGGTTGTGTGACTATATGCTGAGCAACTACCAGCATCAACTATGAAAGCTATAGTACAATTATGCTCTTTCTTCAGTATCACTCTAGTCAACAAATTGTGCACCATCAAACAGTGCACTACCAACTATACCCAAGATATACAGCAATGTATCCAGTGAAGCCTAGGCTGGCCCCTAGCCCACTATTGGCTAGGGTAGAGCTATCTCTAGCGCAGAAGCGAGAATAGTGTATGGTGAAGGATCCATATCCTAATCTATAGTTTGCACTGTAGTTCCTCGATATCCATGACCTCTAGGTCATCCAAGAACTCCAGTAGGATCCCTAGATATGAATTCAAGTTCTTCGTTTTGTATAGTGGTAGCACGCATCCTAGCCATCTGAAAAATATCGAAACCAAAGAAATCTGAGAAAAATAACTCAAACTCTTAGCACAATATGGTTGAAAGAAGTGAAGATCTCCTAAGAATATCCTATATCCTCCCAAAGATAAAAAATGGACGTCATTTCTTAAATCCATAAGACTCTACTAGACACTTGCTCTTATACCAATATTACTAGTGAACCTAGCACTATGATACAAATTTTTCACATTCTGATTTAAAAGTCATGATGGCACCTATATTTACCATGAGTAGGTAAGACAAACCTTAACCTAGAACTATAAGTAATGGAATAATTGGTAAAAATGGAACAAATGTAAGGAAAGTGCAATGAAAGGAATTACAAGGAATAAATCATACGGTTATAATATAATGGAATAGAAATAACAATATCCAAAGACCTTGTAATATTGGTACAAAAGCCTCTAATGCAAAAGAACAAAAGTATTATCAAGTCAATATACAATAGTCTAGAAAATAGAAATACTAGAAAAAATAGAAAAAGGAGAAAAGGTCAGCTTTGGCTGTAAGAGCTTACCATGTCTCTGATCCTTAACTATCATATATATCCACATCAAATAGTACTTAGATCTCCACCAAAAAGGAGTAAAAGTCTATTATGAGCACCAAATTGATGGGTACTTAATAGGAATCATCGATTAACTGAGCCAAATCTTAATATAAGACTAATAACATGCGAGTTAATTAAGGTAATCAAGAAAAAGATATAACCAATGTAACACTCCAAATGCTGAAAGAAACAACTGCAATAATAATGAAAAAGGAAAACATAACTATCTCTACATAACTAGCCCCTATATGCCAGAAGGTATGAGTAAAGTAAATAACCTAACACAGGCTTCCATACTCCTAGAGAGTACAATTTAGAAAACATAATAGCATGAATTACACTAATTAACTATATCTTAAAATCATATCAATGGATACCTCCATACCATTAATAAAAGACTCAAACTGGTTCTATAACCATAAAAAATAAACTCACGATGCTGGACTTGAACCAAAACTCGTATTATCACTTTCCAAACTTAAATCAAAGCTCATATCATGAAAAATTCTATAATACCTCGAACTTTCTTTAAGTCAAATCTAGTCTCTAGAAGAGTATGTGATGACTTCCTAAATGATTAATGTTTATATCAGATAGAATTTCCCCAATTTATGGACATTTTATAGAGAACTATTAAACTGCCTAGAAGCGACGGTCAGGCTGATGGACCATCAAACTTGTGATGGACCATTGCCCAAGCCATTGCGACTAAGGCAGTGAACCCAACTTCTAATCAAGTTCAACGGCCAGGACCGACGGATGGTCGAGCTAGCGATAGACCATCATCCAAACCATCATAGATGAGGTAGAAAGTTCAGGTTCTGGCCAAGTGCGATAGTCAAGATCGACGGACCATCGAGCCAGCGATGGACCATCGCCCAAGCCGTCGCCACTTCCAATCAGCAATTTTAAGCCATTTTTAAAAGGGTATTTGGGTCTTTTTCCACGCATTTTGACCCCTAATTATACCATACCAAATCTCATAACTTCATTATTCATCTATAACACTAAATTTGCGTTTCTCTCAAAGGCCAATCACAAAGAACAAGGAACCCTAGATATTTAATTCCAAGTCAAGAATTCAAGCTTTCCTCCACCAATATTAAAGAAATCATCCACCTAGGTATGTAAAGTGTTGATTCATTGGTTGATTTCACCCATAAAGCTCAATAATCATATTCTAAACTCATGAATTATGATTTCCATATGGTGGGTTGATTTTAATTATGTTAATATGGTTGTATGAATCCAAAGTTGGAGTCTTTATGTACTTTTCATGAAATTATGCTAGTATGTGGGTTTGAAACTTTGAAATTTAGGTGACTAATGTAACCATGATGTATGAACTAGTGTATATTCCTATGCTTAAGGTTATGTATGCAACGTGTTTGATATAATGCCCAACAGAACAACAATCATGCTTTAGGACTCAATTATGACCAAATTAATGAACCCATGTTTTACCCTTATGTTCAAAATGACTTCTATATTATTGTTATGTATTTAAATTATTTGATAGATTGTTCATAAGATTAGCCTATGAAATTAGGAAATGTTTATATGCATTCCTATTCATTTACAAAACTATGATAATCAAGTGCCTCATGATTCCCCAATAATTTTACTATGGATTGTTGATTATGGTTGTGAGTCCGGGAAGTGTCATGCCTTGTTAGTTTCATGCTATCGAGTCCTGGGGGTACTTGTACCCAAAAATTTAGCTGTGTGCCTAGATTCAGTTTCAGTTTCAAGATACTCTCAGTCTAGCCATACTCAGTAGAATTCAGTCAGACATAGGACTCAAGAAAACTCAGAAATCCTAGTAATCTCAGAAATCTCGATGTCTCAATAATCTTAGTAATATTTTGTCACTCAACAAAACTCACTGAACCCATCCAGTTAAGTTCAGTTAATCATGTTTCAGTGTCTATTCAGATGGGAGTAGGAACTAGTACTAAGTGAATTAAAGGATGAGGGGGCACACTGATAGTTGAGGGTGTGATCCTTAGAAGCAATCCTTATATTCCAAAACTATGTAGCCAGCATAGGTTGAGACTTTAACACTGACACATGAGGGTTGATGAGGTTGATTAACACTGTTAGATATGGGTCCCATAATTTTTTTGGGGACACTATCAGAAGTTTATGTGATGCCTTTCAAAGGTCTAGTTAAATATAAGTTTGAAAAGGACTAGCTAAACAAAAGTTTGAAAAGGATTATTTATGTGATGCTTGTCAATTTGGTAACCAAAATTAAACATTATTCAAAATTAAGGACTCGTTAGTATGTCCAAGCCATTCAAAACATCCACATAGATTTGTTTGGACTCACTAAAATAGCTACTATTTGTAGGAAAAGATAAGCTTTTGTAACTGTTAATGACTTCTCACAATATATATAGGTAATATTTCTTTCTCACAATCGTGAAGCATTCACTAAATTTGAAATATTTTAGAGAAGAGTTCAAAGAGAAATAAGATATTTTACATCGATGATCCACAATGACATAGAGGAGAATTTGAAAATAAAGTATTTGAAGATTTTATGCATAGATGGCTATTCTCATAATTTCTCCTAACCTTGATCTCCTCAACAAATATAGTAGTTGAAAGAAAGAATAGATCTATAAGAGATTGATAGAACCATGCTATTACAGTAAATCCTTCCTTACCACTTCTAGGCAGAAGCAGTAAGCACAACAGACCATATACTTACCAAATAATTGATCAGTCCCATTCTAAAAATGACCCTTTACGTGCTTTGGAAAGTAAATAATCCGATCCTCAGCTACTTTTATCTATTCAGTTGTAAGTGATTTATTTGTAGTAATTGTAACAAAAATCTAGAAAAGTTTGATCCTCAAAGTGATAAAGGTATTTTTCATTGATATGCTCTTACTAGTCGTGTATACATATATTTTAATAAAATATCTTTAAGTGTGGAATAATCTATGAATTTGTTGTGTTATAAATCTATCCCAATTTCTGTGATTATGTGCTTTGATGAGGAATATGGAAATATCAAAGTCACTACAAAAAATTGAGGCACAAATTGATACAGAGTCGACTATGAAGTTACGTTTTGATCTCGGGAGTCTTCATTTTCACTAAAATATCCATTTCCCCCTACTACTTCATTCTCACTAAAAATCTCAATTACTTCTTTTGATAGAATTTCTGCAAAATATTCTTTAAACTTTAAATTGCATGAGTTTCTAAATCTCAGTGGATGCTGTAGATCTCACCGATTGCATATTTCGTACCTTAAAAAGACATACAAAAATTGATTATTTATTAAAAACTTATCATGATAAGACATAATGTATAAAAATAAAAAAAGAAGATTTGAAATACAAAAGTATAAGAGATACATACAACAAATATGTGTCAGGTACAGAGATATACATTTTCAAAGAGATACAAATAGAATCCTTCTAACTCTATACATATATAGTAAAGACATACATATCAAAAAAATATATTAGGCATCCAGATACAAGAATGTGCACATACAAATGGATATAAAATTAGGCTAAATTATGTATCTTTAGTTAATAAGCATTTATCTTGAAATACATTGAGCTTCCCTTTCAAGGAATATTTTGTGATGGAATCAAAGTAGTATTTTGAGATGGATGCAAGGAGTAGAACCTGGGGGCCCAAGTTAACTTTTTTTAACTTTGAATAGGTTTGAACATGGAAGTAGGGGTGTATAGAAAGTCTCAAGCTCTCGTAGTGATGTGTCTCGAGGAATTGTAAGTTGATTTGGACTTGCTCCCTAGCATGAGTCCATTTATCTGTTATTCCATGTGGTTGTGTGAATAGTCCTACATTGGTTGGTTTCTTTAGGTGGTATTAGTATCTTGGATTTCTTGTTACTTAAGGAGGTATCAGTAAGGATAAAAGATTGATAAGTTTGATAGTGGTGAACAAAAGGTGTGGCTTTGGTAAAGGTTCCATAGTGAAACCAAAAGTTTGATATAGCCATTTGGGATGCTGAAGGGGACATGAAGTCTGAGGATTCGTGTTGGTTCTTCATTCTAGCAATTCTTGACAAGGGTATGTGATCTTCAACACATCATTGTTTTCTAACTTGGTTTAGGGTAAGGAATGGTTCATCTTAGACCTTTGTTTTCTATCTTAGCTAGTGGTCAGGACGAAGGTATTGGGGTGTAAATTGTGCTTAGGGTATGTGATGATCTTCTCTTCTTGTGTGTCCTTGTTTTCTAATTTGGTTGGAAGGAAAGTTTGATGTGTCTTAATGCATCATCTCGTGCTTGTTATTACCCTTACCCATCATTGTAGGAATAATGATTCTAGTGGGGGAGACTATAACACCTCGAGATTTAGACCCTTGCAAAAATTCTTGGGTTTTGGACTTTTGGGACTTGGTACGACTCAAGGGTACCAGTCATACCATTGGATACTAATTAGGGGGATAGATTGATGGCTCACTTGTATGTTGGGAAGTAGGGTTAGCTTTGTTACTATCCAAGTTACGACTCACAACCATACGAGTCATATAGTGGGATACGAGAGGTACAATGCCATGTCGTATGATGCTTACTGAGTTACCTAGTTGTAACTATCCAAGGTACGAATGTGGGTATAGTGTGTGGTACCAATCGTACTAGAAGTTATGAGTTGTTGTGGTGTAGTTTTATTGAGACCGGTGTGGAGGGTCTTGGTAAGGTCTATGGTACCACTCGTACCCGAGGATACAATTTGCATGGTTGGGTCGTTCGCTCATAGGGATGAATTTTCTACTTTTAAGTCGGGGACTTTTTAAATATTTCCCACCACAAAATCCTTATGTCCCAAGTTATATAACCCTTGGTGGCAGCTCATAACTCACATGGAATGATAGAAACACTCTAAAAATACTCTTTAAACACTCTCTTAAAGATTGGAGGCTAGGGTTTCATAAGTGTTTATCTAGAGTATAACAGGGGTCAAGTTCTTTCTGTGGATCTTCTTGTAGGCATAAACTCCTTCCCTCATTGTTAGTTCTAACTAAAGGAATTATTTAATATGTTTTAGATAGTGATTTGTGAAATCATAAGTGGTGGTTTTGAAAAAATGTTGTCTTGATTCATGTTGTTTGGTATTATTTTAAACTATGTTCTTACATGTTTTTGGTAATTGTTTGAACATGTAGGTGCTTGTTAGTTACAGTTTAATAAATGGTTCATGATTAACCCTAATGATGAAGGTTTGTGCTTTTGTTTTGGTCTTGGTAAAGGTATGCCTCGAAGTGCACTGTACATAAGTATTGTGGAGGGTGAAGGGTACTTGTGAATCCCCTACTCTTATGCTATGTTCAATTTATTTGGATACACATATCGGGGCCCATACATGGGGTTACACTAGACCCATATAGCCTATAGGTAGTTTTAGGATGGTTAAGCTTAACTTACCCAAGTTAATGGTTTTAAATGCATGCTAAATCAGATTACCTTTCCCGACATGGATATATATATTTATATATATGTGGTTTGTATGTATATGGTTTGCTAACTTGATTTTAATGGATGACATTATTTTACCCTTATCCTGAGTACATGCTAGCATTCGCCCTCTAACCCATCTTCGGGCGGCTGTATCCCCATGCGATGTAGGAACCAACCATTCTACTCATCCTGCTTAGTGATTGGATTCAAGATTAGCTATTGGATTGAAGTGGTGAGTTCCATAGTGCGGAAGGCATCTATTTCATGTCATAGATTACTTTATGTACTTTTGTCTTTCATTGGCTTGCTTTATGACTATGTTACGGGCATATCCCAACTAGGTACTCTTTGGTTTCGTTTAGAGGCTTTGTATGGGCAACTGTTGACTTGGGTATATGGTATGGATGTATTATGTTATATATATAAATATGTATCGAATTATTGTCTTGGTTTTTGTTTATTGTTTGGGTTAGGTTAGATTTGTTGGTTATTAGATTATTGACTTGGCTGGGTTGGTCTTGGATATATACTTATCCCAAATCAGTACATGGTTAAAATGTTATCTTGTTATATGCTTGAAAGTCAGTTGACACAAGGTATGCATTTGGTGGTTGGGTTGGGTAACAGGGGTGCCCCTCGGTCCTGGTTGAACTTGGGATTGCCCGTTATGGCAAGGTGTTGGTTCAGGTCGTGCCAATATCGCACTAAAGCATAAATACCTAAAAAACTAGATGAATGGCTAAAAAGTCTGGGGATAAGGCCAACGCATAAGCAACCTCCCTAAATGTTCGATGAATCTCAAGTAGTCCAATATACCTTTGGCCAAGCTTTCCCCTCTTCCCAAACCTCATCACACCCATTATGGGTGACACAAAACGGAAGACTCAATAACTAATCCAAATCAGAAGGCGCAAAGCCTACAGTCCTTATAACTTTTTTGCTGACTATGGTGTAACAAATCAATTTCTCAGTTATGATGGCACCTCCTTTATCCCACCATTAGGTTTGATAAACCGTAGTCCCGAGCTATATGCAATGGGATAACATGGCGGAAAATGGCATAAAAGTTTAAAATATGCAAGTAAATGACTTATATCCACAATTCCCAAAATAATAAACATATTAATAATAATAAAAAAGGTAAATAAACTAACAATAATATCCTACGATCTAATAGTATCGGTAAAAGAGCCACTAAACAAAAAAAATATGAGTACTTTAATAGTCATATAAACATTAGTTTTGAATAATTAAAGACTAAACAAAAGTAGAAGAAGGAGAAAAGGTCAATTCCTACTCTGAGAGGTCACTCAGTGTCAGAACTCTAGTCACCCTGATCGCAATATTAATGACGGCAACTAGCCCTCAAATCTGCACAAAAAAGGTACAAAAGTGTAGTATGAGTACCAAATTCATGGGTATTCAGTAGACATCATCGGCCCACTAAGATAAATCATAATATAAATATAATAATAATGTGAGATAAAGACACTAATTCAAGAAAAAAGGGAAAACCTAGACTAATGATCCAAATGATGTAAATAAATAAATAAATAAATAAATAATCTGAAATAATAACATAGAAAACACATAACTATTACTACAAAACTGGCTCCCATAAGCGAGTAAGAGCTAAAAAGTATATCCAATGCGGGCCCCATAAGCTCGAAGGATGAAATCAAAAGAAGAAGTAACCAGAATTTTACAAATTAACCAAATCTAAAACCATAACCTTGAATTCTCCCATACCATGCACACCAGATTTGAACTGATTCTATAACCATCATAAATAACCTCTCACAGTGAGACTTGAACTAAAAATTATATAATCAATTGCCTGACTTGAACCAAAACTCATAAAATCAATTGTTGAACTTAAATCAAAACTCATACCATGAATGATGTCGAAATCAAATCGGTCTTAAAATCATAAATCGCCAAACTCAAATTAAAAATACCATCAACTCCGAAATATCAAAGGTCATGACCCAATTTATGAGTCATGGTGGCACTTTATTACACTAGTAGAAAAGGAAAACAATCTCCCGAAGCTATAAGCAAAGGGCTAACTTGGTGAAAATGGCCTAAAAATTGAAATCAACATTTAACGAGTTAAAAGAATAACAAAGCAATCATAATAGTCTATTAGATAGAAAAAAGAGCAACAACTATCCCAAGACTCACTAATGTCAGTAAAATAGCTACTATAAATGAACCACAAGTACTAAATAGTCAAGTAAAATCAATTAAAAAAATTAAAGACTAGACATAGATAAATAGAAGGAAAAGGGGGATGTTCTACTCCAAGAGCACATCCAATCTCTAAAATCAATCCTAAATGAGGGTTACATCAATGGCAGCAAGTGGTACATGAATCTGCACAAAAATGTACAAAAGTGTAGTATGAGTACCAAAACCATAAGTATTCAATAGGCATCATCAACCGACTAAGCTAAATGATGATATAAATATAATAATATACAAGATAAAGTAAACTAAGTCAAGGAAAAAGGGTCTACATGGAAATGAGCCCCAACACCACTGTGCAGAAGCAAATAAGTAAATAAGGAAAACAAACGAAATGATCACACAAGCCTGACTACTAACTTGGCTACTATAAGACAATAAGTTTGGTAAAGTAAATAATGCAACACAAGCCCACATAAGTCTGGAGGGTACAACCAGAGAAAGTAAATAGCACAATAACCATAAATTACAAATTATCTTGCCAGAACCAAGAATTCATCAAAACCATATCATATTATAAATAATTCCCAAAATATTAGACTTGAACCAGAAATCAATAGTATCATCATCATTACCATCATTTGCAGGACCTGAACCAAAACTCATATGATCAATATTATCATCAAATACTGGACTTAAATTGGTACTCATAGATATCATTATTATAATGAATTGTCAAATTTGAAATGGAACTCAAATATCAATATACCATATAAATAAACCATAATCATAAGCCATATTGCTATGTCACAATAACCATTCATCAAAACTTACTTGAAACTAGCACTAACTCTCAACTACAGAACTAGCAAAATCAATAAGCATCAAATATCATCAAAGTACCAAAATAAATATCATTAGGGTATATCATGCCAAATTAAGTATACAAAAAGCTTACAAAAGTCTTAGCCTAAGATGGGCCGGAGGTGTCCATTTTTAATTCTTGAAATCCATTTACTTGGATTAGGTTAGGGTATCTAAATTCATTTTTAGAAATTAAATAAGCTCTATTTATCCATGAAATGGCAATTTATCCTAAAACATGAGAAACTAAGCTTATTATATCTATATTACTGTTTCAAGATAGCCTAAATTGTCCAACTAACCTAAATATTTTAAATTTTACCTCTAATACCTAAATACCACCTATTATCTAGAATAATATCATAAGCATATGATAAAATAGCTTAATCTATGAAGAGTGCAAATCCATCCTACCTGGACACCGAAGAAAAACATAAAGAATCCACCAAACCACTGATTTTCCTTTTTGAGAAGCTTCTACAAGTTGCAATGCGATCAAAATCACAATCTACTCATAAAAAAAAGAACAATGATCATATTTCACAATTATTCTTTGGGTAAAAAATTACATAAAAATACCATGTGGGGTCCATTTACAAAATCACACTTTTAAAACTAACACAATGTCCTCCTATGCTCAAGGACATTTACCCTTTAAAATGGGTGAATTATAAGCTCTAATGGTGCAAAAATCAAGGCACCAAGCTTTTTAGGACTTTACAAAAAAGATGAAGGATTCAATCAAGAATTAATGGATGCTTAGAAAAAATTCAAAGAAGAAATACATAAATTACCTTTATCCAAGCGCTAAAATCATCCACAATTGATTCACCTAAGTTTTACCACTTTCTAACATTCAAAATTCAAGAGAACAGATGAAAATAGTGAAAATTTGGCCAAGTGGTGTATTTATACCTTTCCTAGGCCCCCAAATGTCGCTTAAGCTGCACTTTTTATCTCAGTATATATCATGTAAGAAATCCTAGTATCGCTTAAGTAGCATCCATTTACGCAACATGTTCCTCGCTTACAGGATACTAGTGTTCCAAGAAAAGTCTCTTGTGAGATTGGCTAGTTGCATAAGTAATGCACCAACATCAGCATAGATTTGGAATTTTTCCAAGTCTTCGCCAACCCCTCGAGATTCATCAGGAATCCCGTATACCTAAATGAACTATGCTACCCTATCAAATTTGATGTTACAAACTCAATGACACCATCTAAGATTCCATATAAGGCCGTTTTGATACAAACTATGTCCCACACTCACATGTCTTTTTTCTTAACTTTCAGCTAATTATCCAAAACGAGTTTGGGAGCCTAAAGACTAGAAGAAAGGTTCCTCCTAGACTAAAATCAATGTTATGAAGTTGTTGGAATAGTTAGAATTAACGTATGAGGTCATTTGGTTGATGTTTTTGCCCGGTATCTAATTTGAACCAATGAATACTTCAAAACAAAAAATTGACTCTAAATACCTATTAAATAGCTCGATAACCAAACTGTTAGTTCCAGCAAGTCATAAATGACTTGGGGCTACTATAGCAATGCTTTAAACAATGAAAATGAGTAGAAACATAGAAAATAACCAGAAGGATCATTACAACAAACTAGTATAAGCACCACAATTCTAACTTTCTCAAATCCCAAATATATTTTTAAAAGAGATAATCAAACTGATAAAGTCTATAGAAGCTAATGATAGTCTTGACCTAAGCTGTGTCGAAAGGGCCCACTTCTAATCCCCAAAAATCTATTCTAAGGTAAATTATATCAAAACTAGGCTAAGGTATCTAATTCCACTACTAGCTATTAACTAAGCCATATTTAGTCCTATAATAGAATTCTACCTAAAAAGTGAATAATTATTATTCCTTGATAGACTAAATTATCTCATTTATACTACATATGCCTCCAAGACCTAATTTACAACCCATATTGATATGCCAAAGTTTTATGGAACTTTTGATACTTAAAATCAGAAAATATAAAATTAGTTAGGTTTATTTGAGAGATATGATGTGTTGTTTTTGTCTATTTTATAGGAAACTATATTTTGGAAGCTAAATAGAAGAAAAGAAAGTGAAAGATGCAGAAAAGCAAACTTATGATGCAACCTGCATAGCGTAGGTTACACTTACAAGGCATAAGTATAGTTCATTGGTTTCAAACTTTGCAACTTCAGAGGACCTGAAAGATGAATTTTTTGACTGACAGTGACGAAGAGGAACTTATGGCCCATAAGTACCTCTTATAGCGCCGAAGGTGCCAACGTATGTTCTTGAGAATTGAAGTTTAGATAATTTGATTATGGAGTAGTTTGATGATACTTACGAGGATCCAACCTATAAAATGTAAGTATCACTTATGCCCCATAGGTTATAGTTCAAGAAGACTTACTGAAAATTGAAGTTTCCTATCACATACGACGGCCAACTACATGGCATAGGTTGCACTTACAACCCGTAAGTGGCATCATAAATGGTCGTCAACTTAGTTTTCCCTGCACATTTTGGTTTTGATTTCTAGGGTTTTTTTACTTTTTAAATAATCTTTTGATGCTTTTAGTTAATTAACGCACTCTTATTATTCACAACCATATATTGATTTTAGGATTGACTTTTGATATTTGAATTCTTGTGTTGTTGGTTTTTGGTTGATTAATTGGTTTAAAACTTGGGGTATTATTCTTCCATTGTCATAAGATTATGTATATTCTTTATTTACTAAATTTCATGGTGTTTCTTTCAACTATGAGTGGCTAAATTTCACGTCCCAATTTTTGAGTGATGATGGCACCTTCTAAAACCCACCAATAGGTAAACGACACCGTAAGCTAGACCTATGGCAATGGGTTACCTTCGTAGGAACATCCAACATGGACCAAATATATGAACAAAATATAAGCAACATGTTCCATATAAAAGAAGAAAACCAACATATGAATACCAATCCCATGATCTGGTAGAATCGGTAAAAGAGCATCTAAGTTCGATAATAGTAATTAATACTCATAGTTAATGTTCCGGCTTTTGACAGAACATTTAGCAACATCTTCTTGGGAAAATTGTATGTTTCAAGAAACCAAAGTGATAATTAATGAGTCTTTTTAGTGTTTCACGGAAAGGAGTGAACCACAGAAGAAACTTGGCAAAAGTAGAAAAAAAAGGGAATTGACGGTCAAAATGGTGGACCGTCAGTCTTGCAAAGGACCACTAGGTGGATCATTAGGCTTAATCATAACATAGACTTCTGAATGACTCAGTGAAGTACCAAATGGTGAACCATCAGTATTGCGACAGACCACCAGTTATACCGTCACGCCTTATCCAGAAATAACTTTTTTGAAGGACTTAGTGACGGACCAAATTATGGACCGTTAGTCTTGTGATGGACCATCAGTTGGACCATCAGGACTTATCCAGAAACCACTCTTCTGAAGGATTCAGTGACGGACCAAATAGTGGACCATCAGAATTTTAACAAACCACCACATTGGTCGTCGACTTGGACAAAATTTTTCTGATTTTAAATTTTAAATTCCTTTTTACATGGGAACATATAAATACTAAATTTTAGGGTTAGAAGGGGAGATTTTCTTATCTCTTATAAGTTTTATATCTATAGAAATTCTCTGTAACCTAGTACTTCGGGGAGGGAAGCATATCTTTGAGGCAGTTTATCATTCAATCTTTTATTGAAGATTCAAGAACTGATTCTTGAGATTTTTGTAAGTTAATTCTAAATCTATTCATGAATAATACAAGAATTATTTATTCTTCATTTATGGAATTTTGTGGCTAAGTTCCCATAACTAGGGTTATGGATCCTTAATGTGAAAAGCATTTATGGGTTGTGAATCTAATTGAGTTTTATGAATAACTTATAATGTATAAACCTTTCTTCAAGTTAATGACTTTTATTGGCTGCAAACTTGAGAAGTCAGCCAAAGAACATCACTTGTTTGAAAGGAAAGTGTTTGTTGGGAAAAAGGAAGTGTTTACATGAATTGTAAGGGCTTAAGCCTTTGGATTAATGGCAAATGCCTTAACAGGATTAGCTTACCTGAGAAAATGGTTGAAAGAACAATGTATCCTTTGAGTTTGAGAGAATTAGAGGATAATCTATCCACTTAGGTTGAGAAACTAAGGGATAAAGAATAGGTTTCAACCCTTCTTGCAATTGAATTTGTTAATTGGAACTCTTAAGTGATTCACAACCCTAGTTGTGCTAGCATTTTGGAAACCATAGCCCTGGTTTGTTTAATCTCATTAAATACTAATTGCAAAGAGAATCATTCATTGGAATACTCTTGTTATAATTAATTACTTTATATGTTACAAATAAAAACCCCTCATATTCAAGAACCTCTGATCAATAGTCCAGTAACGATTACAATACTTAGTGAGCATAGTATTTCCTATGGGATTTGACACCCAACCTAGTTGGGTTCTATATTTGAAAGCGACCGCTTACACTTTCTTATGAGAGTTGTAATTGGGCGTATCAAATTTGGGCGTATCAAATTTTGGCGCTGTTGCTGGGGAATAATGTAACGCCCCGTATTTCGGGCTACTATATAGACTATGATTCTGATGTGTTGATAAATATTGAAGCCATAAAATCCTATGTCAATACAGCATGTTAATTATTTATGTAGCATGAAAATCCATTCAAGCTTGAATTTTACACCATAGAGGTCCTTCAACTCAAGGACGAGTTGAAACTATTTCGATCGACTAAGTTTTAGTAGACATTGTAAAGTGTGTCATCTTCCATCAACCATAACTCTTTCTATATGTCAAATTAAGGATCCTACTATGTGTCAAATGATAGGTCTTTGAGTTAGCTTTCCAACTATACCAATTATGCTAAAATCTAACACTCGATCAAGAAGTTATAGCCTTTCAAACGGTTATGTGTTGCCTAACTAATCGCCCATGGTCACTGGAAAGAATAGGCGATATCCTAGGAGGCACCTATGTAAACATAGGCAATGGGATAGGTGGCGCCTAAAGAATTCAAGTGACTTAAACACTCCATTTTTAGGGGAATATGGTCCTTTTCCACCCTTACTTAGCCCTAAAACACGAAATTAAGTTCCAAAGACCCCAAAAATACACCTTCATTCATCAAAAGTTCTCAAGCATTCTCCTTAGGGTTTCAAAATAAAACCCCAAGAAACTCTAGTTTCAACCGGGGGTTTTCGAAACAAATTGCATATTTGGAATCCTCTCAATGTAGGCTTCGAGAAGCATCTAATATTCATAGTAATCGAGGTACGTGGGGTAATCCTAAAATCTCATGGGTGTAGTTTTTATAAACAAGAATGCTTTTAAATGGGGGTTTTCAGTCAAATGCTAATAACTTGCTTTCAATATAATTTCTAAGACATTTTCTGTATGTCATGGGAATTGTTTGCCTATATACTTCAATGGTTGAAACCATGCATATGTGATTTGAGATTTTCCATGGAAGTTTGATAAATATGAATGATAAATTTCTTTCAAATTCCCATGATAATAACTAGATACCCCATATAATATTGTGACTAGTAAAAGAGAGCATGAATTTAAAATAAATATTGTTCACCACTTGTATTTGATGAAGCACCTTGGTTTTTACATGCTTATGCATATGTGAAAGTTATATTGATAACTTGCAAGTCGGGTATGATGATACCATATAGAAAATGATATGTGATTGAATCAGGTGAAATTTGAATACATTGATTTTACATGAGATAGGTGGATGCCCGAAGAAGGGGTTTAAGTGTAAGGGCTCATCGCTGGAAACTGTGTTTGCCGACACAATAATTTGGTACCAGGCTAAGTGATATTGTGTACTTGACTTTATGTCATTCTAAAATTGGGACTATAGGTAGGAGCCCAGGCTAAGTGATCTTAGGCACTACCAGTGGGTCGAGACACCATGCTTTGTGGTCTTGTGTGTCTCTCCCTCACTTATACTCTAATCTCGGCGGAAACCGAGGTTTTGTAGTTGGTGTAAATTATGTACGGTATTCCACCTAGCTCAATTGTATTTTATTATTGTTGAGAAAATATTGTATTATAGCCATGTGTTTTTAAATAATTTTATACGAAATTACTTTATAATGGTTCTCAACTATATTTTGTAAAAATATTATGTTTTGTTTTGATATCTTTACGTTCCAGTACTTTTGTGCTGACCCTCTCTCCTCTCCAACCTCTTAGGTTCAGAGGCCCAGTCTAGGGGTCAAGAGAATCAGAGATCATTCAGATAAAGTTACAGAGACAAGTAGTGAGCCTTCTATGTTTCGGAAGGTCTTATGTCCTGCAGTCCTTTTATCATATATTTGGTTTTGGGGTCTACTGAGGGCTTTGTCTCAGTTTATATATAGTTACTTGACTCAGTCATTTGTTATAGATTTTGGCAGACAGTTTTTTAGAGGTTGATTGATGTTGGGGGAAACTTATTTCCCTGTTATTGTTTCTTTTCATATTTATGGCCATGTTTCCAAATTATTTTGTTTCTTCCACATTACTTTGATTATATGAATTAGGTGTATCATTACCAGACAGATAGGGTTGTTTCGGGCCTCCATGGTTCGAAATGCTCATCATGGCTAGGCCCTGGTTCAGGTCATGATAAAGTTGGTATCAAAGCATGGTTCATAGTCCTACGGTGTCTATGAAATCACGTCGGGTAGAGTCTTATTAATGGGTGTGTAGCGCGTTATACTTATAAGCAGGAGGCTGCTAGGCATTTAGCAAATGTTTTCCTTCTTTGTGATTTAGTTCGTGCTTCAGAGTTTGAACTTCCTCCTAATCAATGATCACTTGTGTTTCAGAAACATAGTTATGCCTCCACGTCATTTCATCGATTAGAATGCTCAGGCAGATGAGGTCCGTCCCACCCATGGGATGCAGAACCATAACAGGGCTCACACTCTAGAATTTGTCCCTACTTTAGGAGTCCCTCCAGTCCTAACTAGTCCACCTCGGGATTCGCAGACTAATGTTAACCATCCCCCAACTGCTCAGGGAGATATTTCAAATACAGAATTCAGACACTCTATTCATATGCTGACATAGTTGGTAGCTAACCAGGGTCAACGATCGGAAGATATTGGGTCTGCATCTATTACATCTGAGGCTACTAGAGTCAGACATTTCATGAAGATGAACCAACCTAGGCTTACTATCATCAAGGTGAAGGATGATCCATAGTTGTTCATGGATGAGATGGAAAAAATCTTTAAGGTAATGCATGTGGATGAGGTTGAAAGGGTGGAACTAGCAACCTATCAGCTTAAGGATATTGCAAATCAGTGGTATGCTGACTGGGAAGATGCAAAAGATGAGAGTGTTGAGACCACAGTTTGGGCCAAATTTGTGAAAGCTTTCCTTGATCAATTCTTTTATCTGGAGTTGAGGGGGACCAAAGCAGAAGAGTTTATGAATCTAAACCAGGGCGGTATGAGTTTCTAGGATTACATTTTGAAGTTTAAAAAACTAGCCTGTTATGCACCATAGTTGACTAGTAATATGAGAGCCCGGATGAGGAAATCTGCATCTGGCCTTGCTGATAACCTGGTACTCGAGTGCCAGGGGGCTATCTTGAATAAAAAGTTAGACTTTCCTCGACTGACCATTCATATGTAGCAAGTGGAAGAGAAGAAGAAAAAGATTGCTGAATCTAGAGAGAAAGACAGACAGGCTAAGAGGGCTAAATATATGGACCAGCACCAAAGTCAGCTGCAGAGTGGTAAATGGGGTATTAAGTGGTCAAATAAGAAGAAGTTTTGGAATAATGCACAGTCAGCAGCCAGCACCCCAACACCCAGACCACTGACAGATAGGCAACCTATGAGTTTTCAAACTCTTCATGGATCCAACACTCTAGGTACACAGACCTAAGGCAGTGTGGCCTAGCATCATTGTACTTATCCGTGGTGTGAGGTTTCCAGAAGGAATCATCTAGAGAAGTGCTGGTTTGAGGGGAAAAACTGCTATACTAGTGGCAAAGTGGGTTACCTTTAGAGAGATTATCTTTCTACTAGAGGAAATGCGGGGAGGCGGCGGGGGATAACTCCCAATTCACCTCTATAGATCCTCTTCCTAAAGGTACCCCTTCAGCTATCGGGAGTGGTCACAACTGGTTATATGATTTGGCCAACCTCCAGGAGACGAAAGGTTCACCAGCTATTTTCACCGCTATGTTATGAATCTTTTCTTGTGATGTTTATATGTTACTTGATCCCGAGTCTACTTTATCTTATGTGACCCCTTATGTGGCTGTAGGTTTTGGGTTCAAGCCCAAAGTCATTGTAGAACCCTTCTCTGTTTCTAATCTTGTAGGTGATTCTATTGTAGCCAGAAGGGTGTATAGAAATTGTGTCGTGTTTATTCATAGAAGGGAAACTATAGCAGACCTTATAGAACTTGATATGATAGATTTTGATGCCATCCTTTGGATGGAATGGCTCCATTCATGATATGCCACACTCGATTGCCTGACCTAATAGGTCACTTTTTCTTTTCCAAATGAGACACCAATTGTATGGGTAGGGAGTTCTGTGGAACCTAGAGGTCACTTTATTTCTTATCTTAAAGCCCGAAAGCTTATCTACAAAGGCTTTATGTACCATCTAATCCGAGTAAAAGATTCAAAAGTTGAAAATCTTCCTCTACAGTCAGTCCCTATAGTGAATGAATTCCCAAAAGTCTTTCCCAAAGATCTCCCAGGGATACCCTCTGAGAGGGAGATAGATTTTGGTATTGATGTATTGCTAGATACTCATCCTATTTCTATTCCACCATATAGAATGGCTTCTGTGGAACTAAAGTAGTTAAAGGAAAAACTTGCAGACCTCCTAGACAAAGGTTTTATTCGTCCTAGTGTTTCCCCATGGGGTGCACCCGTGCTCTTCGTGTTAAAGAAGGATGGGTCCCTTCGTATATGCATAGACTACATACAGTGGAATAAGGTCATGATTAAAAATAAATATCCTCTTTCGAGGATTGACGACCTTTTTTACCAGCTTCAGGGTACCAAGTGTTTTTCAAAAATTGATCTTCTTTTGGGTTATCATCAGTTGAAAGTTAGGGAGTTAGACATTCCTAAGACAGCCTTCCGAACCCAATATGGTCACTACAAATTTCTAGTCATGTCCTTTGGGTTGACTAATGCCCCTGCAACCTTCATGCTTCTTATGAATAGAGTGTTCCATTAGTTTCTTGACTTGTTTGTCATTGTATTTATTGATGATATTTTGATCTATTCTATGAGTAAATAGGATCATGCTAATCACCTCTGAATTATTCTTCAGACACTTAAGGATCATCAGCTGTATGCCAAATTTTCTAATTGTGAATTCCAGTTAGATGCTATTGCCTTCCTGGGGCATATTGTGTCCAGTGATGGGATAATAATGGATCCCCAGAAGGTTGAAACAGTGAGAAAATGGCCCAGACCCACGACTCCAATCGATATTTGGAGTTTCTTAGGTTTGGCAGGGTATTATAAAAGTTTTGTAGAGAGTTTTTCTTTTATAGCTGCTCCGCTTACTAAACTGACTCAGAAAAAGATGAAGTTTGTGTGGTCTGACTTGTGTGAAAACAGTTTTGAGAAGTTGAAGGACAAGTTGACTACTGCTCCTGTGTTGTCCCTTCCCGAGGGTGTAGATGATTTTGTGGTTTATTGTGATGCATCCCATGTGGGACTTGGTTGTGTATTGATGCCGCATGGTAAGTTGATAGCTTATGCATCTAGGTAGTTAAAGGTGCATGAGTGCAATTACCCCACTCATGACTTGGAGTTAGCAGCCGTGGTGTTTGCACTTAGAATCTGGAGGCACTATCTCTATGGAGTGCATGTGGATTTTTATACTGACCATAAGAGTTTGCAGTATGTTTTCTAACGAAAAGAATTGAACCTCAGATAGAGGCGTTAGATGAAGCTTTTGAAAGACTATGATATAAGTCTACATTACTATCCGGGCAAGGCAAATGTTGTAGCCGACGCCCTCAACAGGTTGTCTATGGGCATCCTTTCTCATGTAGAAGAAAGAAAAAAAGAGATGGTGAAGGATATTCACCTCCTTTAAAATCTGGGAGTGCGACTCTTAGATTCCAAAGATAGAGGGGTAATTGTTCATGAGTTACTAAGTCATCCCTTTGTGCTGAAGTTAAGGATAAGCAGGTTGAAGATCCCATCTTGATGCAAATCAAGAAAGATGTGGGTCAACAAAAGGTTATGTCGTTTGAAATTGGTGGTGATGGTATTCTAAGATTTTAGGGTAGGTTATGCATTTCGAATGTTGATGAACTGCGGGAAAGAATCCTTGATGAGGCATACACTTCGAGGTATGTCATTCACCCAGGCTCTACTAAGATGTACAATAATCTAAAAAGCTTGTATTGGTGGAATAACATGAAACGTGATGTAGCTGATTTTGTGTCCATGTGTTTGAACTGTCAACAAGTGAAGGTAGAACACATGAGGTCAGGTGGTACTTCCCAAGAGATAGCCCTGCCTTTATGGAAGTGGGAGATGATAAACATGGACTTCATTACAGGACTTTTGAGACCCCGACACCAGTATGATTCTATATGGGTGATTATAGATCGATTGACAAAGTCAGCCCACATTTTGCCTGTGAGGACTAATTATTCGGGAGAGTGTTATGCTAAGATTTACATTGACGAGATAGTTCAGTTGTATGGTGCACCAGTATCCCGTTATATCCGATAGAGGTATGCAGTTTTCATCTCAGTTCTGGAGATCTTTTCAGAAGGGTTTAGGTACACAAGTGAATTTAAGCACAGCTTTCCACCCTCAGACGGATGGACAAGCTGAGCGTACCATTCAGAACTTCGAAGATATGTTGAAGGCATGCGTCATTGATTTCAAAGGTAGTTGGGTAGATCACTTGTCTTCGGTTGAATTTTCTTACAATAATAGTTACCATGCCAGCATCAAGATATCTCTTTTTGCGGCTTTGTATGGGAGGAGATGTAGGTATCTGATAGAATGGTATGAAGTGGGTGAGACTTAGTTGTATGGGACTTATCATGTTCATCTAGCGATGGAGAAAGTTAAGATCATTAAAGAACGACTCAAGACTGCTTAGAGTTGTCAGAAGTACTAAGCCGATGTTCAGAGAAGAGAACTAGAGTTTGAAGATGGTGATTGGGTATTTCTCAAGGTTTCTCCTATGAAAGGAGTTATACGGTTTGGAAAAAGGGGTAAATTGAGCCCTCGTTACATAGGGCCATATCAGATTCTGAAAAAGATTGGTACAATTGCTTATGAGCTAGAATTACCCACAAGTTTGGGTTTCGTTTATCCGATATTCCATCTATCTATGTTAAAGAAATGCATTGGAGACCTTTCTCTGGTATTGCCAGTAAAGGGTACCAAAGCGACAGACTCCTTGTCTTATGAAGAAAAGCCCGTTGAAATTTAGATCGCCAAGTTCGAAAGCTGAGGAGCAAAGAGATAGCCTCAGTAAAGGTACTATTCCTATCTTATCTTTCCTAGTCCTCTATTATGCTTGTGGGTCAGAAGATCACATCAGAATTAGATATCCAATTTATTTGCTTCGATGGAGGATAAGACAGAAGGTACTATTCCTATCTTATCTTTCCTAGTCCTTTATTATGCTTGAAATCGTGTCCGTCTGTGTCCCATATCATCATTTGGGGATGAATGGACGTTGTAAAGTATGTCAGATTCCATCGACCATAACTCTCTTTGTATGTCGAATTAGGGAGCCTACTATGTGTCAAATGATAGGTCTTCGAGTTAGCTTTCCAACAATACCAATTTTTCTAAAATCCGACACCCAAGAAAGAAGTTATGGCCTTTCAAAGTGATAAGCATCACCTAACCAATCACCCATGGCCACTGGAAAGCATAGCCGATAGCCTAGGAGGTGCCTATGTAAACATAGGCGATAGCCTAGGCGGCCCCTATGTAAACATAGGCGATATCCTAGGCGGCGCCTATGTAAACATGGGCAATGGGATAGGCGGCGCCTATGTAAAGAATTTAAGTTACTTAAACACTCCGTTTTTGGGGCAAAATGGTCCTTTTCAACCCTTACTTAGCCCTAAAACATGAAATTCAGCTCTAAGGACCCCAAAATTACACCTTCATTCATCAAAAGTGCTCAAGGATTCTCCTTAGGGTTTCAAAATAAAAACCCAAGCAACTCGAGATTCAACCGGGGGTTTTAGAAACAAATTGCATATTTGGAATTCTCTAAACGTAGTCTTCGAGAAGCATCTAATATTCATAGTAATCGAGGTACGTGGGGTTATCCTAAAATCTCATGGGTGTAGTTTTTATGAACATGCATGCTTTTAAACGGGGGTTTTCAATCAAATGCTAATAACTTTCTTTCAATATGATTTCTAAGTCATTTTCTTTATGTCATGGGAATTGTTTGCCTATACACTTCAATGGTTGAAACCATGCATATGTGATTTGAGATTTTCCATGGAAGTTTGATAAATATGAATGATAAATTTCTTTCAAATTCCCATGATAATGTCTTGATACCCAATACCATATTGTGACCAACAAAAGAGAACATGAATTTCAAATAAATATTGTTCACCACTTGTAAATGATGAAGCACCTTGGTTTTTAGATGACTATGCATATGTGGAAGTGATATTGATGACTTGCAAGTCGGGTATGACGATACCCTACAGAATATAATATGTCATTGAATCAGATGAAATTTGAATACATTGATTTTACATGAGATAGGTGGATGCCCGAAGAAGGCATTTGACTGTAAGGGGTCATCGGTGGAAACCGTGTTTGTCGACACAGAAATTTGGTACCAGGATAAGTGATCTTATGTACTTGACATTATGTCATTCCCAAATTGGGACTATAGGTAGGAGCCCGGGCTAACTGATCTTGGGCACTACCAGTGGGTCGAGACACCATGCTTCGTGGTCTTGTGTGTCTCTCCCTCACTTATACTCTAATCTAGGCGGCAACCGAGGATTGGCAGTTAGTGTAAATTATATAGGGTATTCCACCTAGCTCAGTTGCATTTCATTGATGTATAGAAACTATTGCATTACACCCATGTGTTTTCAAATGATTTGATACGAAATTGCTTTATAATGGCTCTCAACTATATTTTGTAAAAATATTATGTTTTGTTTTGATATCTCTACGTGCCAGTACATTTGTGCTAACCCCCTCCCCTCTCCAACCTCTCAGGTTCAGAGGCCCAGTCTAGGGGTTTAGAGAATCAGTAGATCATTCAAACAGAGTTGCAGAGACAAGTAGTCAGCTGTCTATGTTTCGAAAGGTCTTATGTCCTGCAGTCCTTTTATCTTATATTTGGTTTTGGGGTCTACTGCGGGCCTTGTCCTAGTTTATATACAGTTACTTGACTCAGCAATTTGTTAAAGATTTTGGCAGACAGTTGTTTAGAGGTTGATTGATGTTGGGGGAAACTTATTTCCCCGTTATTGTTTCTTTTCATATTTATGACCATGTTTTCGAATTATTGTGTTTCTTCCATATTACTTTGATCATATGAATTAGATGTATGATTACAAGATAAATAGGGGTGTTTGGGGCCTCCATGGTTCAAAATTCTCGTCATGGCTAGGCCCTGGTCCGGTTCATGACAAATAAGGTTGTCAACTAAGTTTGTGGTTGTTAATTGACCCATCGGTCAAAGATTTCCAAATTTTACTTTTTATTTGTTGTTTTTATTTTGTGCAGGTTGAGTGTCTTGTATGCCAAGTACGCAGAGATCAGGCCAACCATTATTACCTGTTCATCCAGAACTACTGATTATTGGTAGAATAAACGGACAACAAGACCCGAAAAGAATAGCTGCTCAGCAGAAGCAGGCTTAATTAGCAGCCTTGGCAGCTGCGTAAGTAAACCAGCAGAATGCAGATAATGATGGTCGAGAAGTAAACTAAGATAATGAGAACCTGGGTGATGATGAGTTATTAAACCCAAGTGTGCAGATGATGTAGCCGCAACAGGGAATAGGAATATCAATAGAAATTGCTAGGATAGGATGAGACCTGAACGCCAAGCTTTCTAGTTTGCTCTAGATGATGATGATGATGACCTGGATGGGGCTGGTGCTGCAAGGGCTATTACTCCTTCACCCTCTGCAGCTAGAGCTAAGTTTAATATCACGAGTACCATGATCCAGTTATTTAATCTTAAGGGACTATTCAGTGGACTTACAGGTGATTATCCAAATATGCATTTGATTAACTTTATCTCAACATACAAATCGTTCGACAATCCAAGAGTCGGATAAAATGCTATTCGGTTAGGATTATTTCTGTTGTCTCTGTTTGGAGAAGTAACTTTATGGTTGAATGGACTAACCCCCGATTCTATTACAAATTGGATGAAATTGAAAGATGATTTCTTAGAGAGGTTCTTTGCTCTATCCAAGAGGACACAGTTAAGAGATGAAATCAGTAATTTTATGAAGCTTCCAACTGAAGCTCTTCATGAAACTTGGGAGAGGTTCAAAAAGAAGCACACACAGTGCGTGGATCATCAGATGACCAACATCTACCTGAAGACGATATTATATAGGTCCTTCAATTCAGTGACAAAGCTAGTGGTGGATAATACTGCGGGTGGGTCATTCATAGACCTCACTTTTCCTGAGCCGTCTGAGATGCTGGATTGTATGCCAGAGAAGAGTAGAGCTTGGCATACCAGGGATTATGAGGTAGCAAGCTCTACTGTATCTACTAGCATGACTGTAGAACAGAGGCGAAGTGAAGAGAAATGTGACCAAGACATAGTTCACATGAAGACATAGATGGAACTTTTTACTAAGTATTTATTATCTGGAAAAATAGAGAAGGTTAAAGCTATTGCAGCGCAGGGAAGAACTGAATCTAATTCTGAGGAGGAAGACAATTATTTGAACAATCTGGGGGGGTTTTGAGGTAGTGGCCAAGGAAATCAAGGTCGGAACTACTATGATAAATTTGGATACAGGGATCGAGACAAAGGAAATTAAAAAAAACAACAATAATAGAAGTGGGTCTCCTGGAAATCATGAGGCTACTAAAACTAGCTCTGGGAAGATGTCCATGGATGATATGATGGCTAAATTATTGAAGGGGGTGGAAGCAGCCAATACTGGGGTAGCAGGGATGAAAATGATTTATCCTCGATGAATCAATTGGTTGACTCGCACTCTACTTCAATAAAATAGTTAGAGCAAAAAATGAACCAACTTTATACTGTGTTTAATCAGAGAAAGGCTGGCAGTTTACCAAGTGACACATTTCAAAATCCAAAGAAGGATGGTTTATGTATTGAAATTACCACTAGGAGTGGTAAAGTACTGGAAAGCCCATCTATGGGTAAGCCTGTAGTTGATATTATGGTAAAAAATATTGATGAAGTAGATATTAATCATCTGGTAGAGTCTAAAAAACCGGATGAGATTATTCATGATGTTTCATCCAACAGTCAGAAGGCTAATGGGTTGAAAAGAGAGGAAGATAAGGAAAAGAAAGTAGTGGTGAACACTTTCCCAAAGCCATCACCTCCCTTTCCTCAAAGATTGAAAAAGAAGGCTAAGGATACGAAGTTTAGTAAAATCATGGCCATGTTGAAGAAGTTAATGGTAAACGTGCCTTTGGTTGAGGCACTTGAACAAATGCCAAGGTATGCCAAATTTATGAAGGACCTGTTGACAAAGAAAGGAGCGGCGAGCTATGAACCGGTGGATAATCTCCATTATTATAGCACTATCGCTACAAGGTCCTAGGTGCAGAAGAAGGCATACACAGGAGCGTTCATCATTCCTTGCATGGTAGGGTATTTGGAATTTGCTAAGGCCTTATGTGATCTGGGAGCTAGCATTAACCTCATGCCACTAGCTATTTATAAAAAGTTGGGTTTGAAAACCCTACACCCCCTAAATGTGACTTGTGATGAAGGATAAGTCGGTAAAATGACTTATTAGTAGCTTGTATGATGTGATAGTGAAGGTGGCTACCTTCATATTTCCTATGGATTTCGTAATTCTATATTGTGAGTTGGACTTCGAGGTGGCTATATTCTTAGGTCGACCTTTTCTGACAATCGGAAGTATGTTGGTTGATTTGCGAGCTGATGAGCTCTTATTCAGGATGAATGATGAAGTGGTGCATTTTGATGTGTGCAAATCAATGAAACAACATAAAGAGATGAGCGTGTTCTCAATTGTTGATGTATATTATAAGGATGAGCAGGAAGTACTAACAGAGGAGCAGCTTGCCGTTGAGCCGTTAGCCGTAGTAGTTATGAATTTTGATCATAAAAATCTTCTGGATTATGAAGAAACCGTTTGTTCTTTGATAGGAATGGTATCATATTCTTATGCTCCTAAGAATCTCGATCTTGATCTTAAGAATCGACCAACACCACTAGTAAAGCCATCTGTCGAAGAGCCACCAGTGTTGGAATTGAAAGAGTTACCTAGTGTTTTGAGGAACGTGTTCCTGGGTAGTGGTAATTCACTACCCGTTATTATTGCTGATGATCTAGGTGAGCAATAGGTGGAAGCTCTCATCTCTTTTCATAAGATATATAAGAGAGCTATTGGTTGAACTATTACTGATATCATTGGTATTCCTCCTGGCATGTGTATACACAAAATTAAGCTAGAGTAGGATTGTGTGCTCAACATCGCTTGAACCCACCTATGTAAGAGTTCGTAAAGAAATAAATCATCAAGTGTTTATATGCATGGGTGGTATATCATATATCAGATAGTCAGTGGGTGAGTCCTATGTAATTGTGCCTAAGAAAGGGGGCATGACAGTGGTAGCCGATGAGAAAAATGAATTGATCACACTCAGGCCTGTTACTAGGTGTAGGGTTTGTATAGATTACTGAAGGCTCAACTCGTAGGTGTTAAAAGATAATTTCCAATACCCTGCATGGATCAAATGCTTGATCGATTGGCAGGAAAAAGATGGGATTGCTTTTTGGATGGTTATTCTGGATATAACAAGATTTGTATTGCTCTCAAAGATCAGGAGACGACCACTTTTACATGCCCATATGGCACTTTTGGATTCAAGTGGATGCGATTTGGGTTATGTAATGAACCTTCCACCTTTCAATGGTGCATGATGTCTATTTTCTTAGATATGGTTGAAGACAACTTGGAGGTGTTTATGGATGATTTTTTGGTTATAGCTGATTTATTTGAGTTGTGTTTGGCAAACCTCAGTATGGCCTTGCAATGATGTGTGTAATTCAATCTTGTACTTAATCCGGAGAAGTACCACTTTATGGTTAAGGAGGGAATTATTCTCGGGCATAAAATTTCAGCAAAAGGAATTGAAGTTCATCGAGCCAAGGTTGAAGTTATTGAGAGATTGATACCTCTAGTTTCTATGAAGGGGGTTTGCAGTTTTCTCGGCCATGCGTGTTTTTATCAGAGGTTTATTAAAGACTTCTCAAAGATTGCAAACCCACTCTGCAAATTTTGGAGAAGGACGTGAAGGTTTCCTTTGATGAAGATTGTTTGAAAGCATTTGAATGCCTTAAAGGGAAACTGGTGGAAGCCCCTATCATTTTAGCACCGAATTGGTCCAAGCTGTTTGAGATCATGTGTGACGCAAGAGGTGTTGCCCTTGGAGCTGCTTTGGGGAAAAAGAGGTACAAATTGTTTCATCCAATCTATTAAGCCAGTAAGGCTCTAAATGGAGCTCAAAAGAACTACACTGTCATCGAACAGGAACTCCTTGCTGTAGTGTATGCTTTTGATAAATTTAGAGCTTATCTTCTTGGAACCAAGGTTGTGGTCCACACTGACCATGCAGCCTTGAGATATTTGATGGATAAAAAATATGTGAAACCAAGGTTGATTTGATAGGTGTTACTACTCCAACAATTTGACTTTGAAGTCAAAAATAGGAAGGGTTTTGAAAACTACGTGGCGGATTATCTGTCTAGGATGGAAGGTGAGCGAGCAGTTAGAGATGAGATAGAGATTAATGATGCATTTTCGGATGAGGAAATCTTAACTGTTCCTTTGGAGAAACTACCTTGGTACGCTGATTTTGGGAACTATATGGTGATTGAGGTGATTTCAGAAAATCATTCTTTTCATCAGAGAAATAAATTTCTTCATGATGTGATACACTACTTCTGGGATGAGCCATATCTTTTTTGGTGATACACTAATAGTATAATAAGGAGATGTGTTCCAGAGGTGGATGTATTAATCATATTGGAAACATGTCATACTTCCCCAGTCGGGGGTGACCATGCAGGTGATCGAACTGCGAGAAAGGTGTTGCAGAGTGGCTACTATTGGCCATCATTATTCAAGGACGCTCATGAGTTTTTACTGAAATTTGACCAATGTCAGAGACAGGGCTCTATCTCCAAGAGGCATGAAATGCCTTTAACCAAGATACTTGGAGTGGAATTATTTGACATCTGGGGCATCAATTTCATGGGCCCTATTGTAAGCTCGTATAGAATGAAGTACATTTTAGTTGTTATGGATTATGTATCGGAATGGGTCGAATCCATTGCCTGGTCTGATAACGAAAGGAATAGAGTTTTTGCATTTCTTAAGAAGAACATCTTCTCTCGCTTTGGAGTGCCACAAACTATTATAAGCGAGGGAGGATCCAATTTTTACAACAAAGTGTTCCGGGCAGCTTTAGTGAAAAATGGGGTGAAACAGCATACTGTAGCAACTCCATATCACCCACAAACTAGTGGGCAAGTGGAGGTAATCGGGAGATTAAAACTATCCTAGCCAAAACAGTGAAGGCTAATAGGTAAGATTGGGCTCGCAATCTAGATGACGCTCTGTGGGTGTATCGGACTGCTTTTAAAACTCTAATTGGCATGTCACTGTATAAGCTAGTCTATGGAAAAGCATGCCATTTACCGGTTGAGCTGGAACACAAGGCTTTATGGGCTCTAAAAAGGTTAAATATGAATTGGAAGGAGGTAGGAGAGCTAAGATTAGGGCAACTGAATGAGATGGATGAATTCCATCTCGGGGCTTACGAAAGAGCGGACCTTTACAAAGAGAAGATGAAAAACTCTCACGACCAAAGACTTGAAAGTAGAGATTTCTACAAAGGTGATCTGGTACTTCTGTTCAATTCCATGCTCAAATTATTTCCAGGTAAACTCAAGTCTAAGTAGTCGACTGTTTAAACATAGTCAAGTCTACTCATCTGGGGTAGTCGAGCTTGAAAATAGAGACGGTAAGCGTCTTCAAAGAGAACTGGCAATGAATCAAACTTTATATCGGTCCAAAAGGCTCGATAAGAAAAGTTGATATTATTTATCTCGATGAAGTCTGAGTAATCATGATAATTGAGTTGTACCATGATGATAAATCAGGCGCTAGTGGGAGGCAACCGATAACATGTTGTTGTAACCATAGTTAGAGTCCATTTCATGTTTTTGTGCAATTTTGATGTGTTTGTAAAGTGTGCTGGACCGGAAATGCAATAAAAAGGGAAAAAAGGGATACAAGTGAGCTGCTAGAACAAAGTGATGGACGACTTGGTAGACTACCAGTCCCCTGATGGACCACCACTTTCACGTATCAAGAAATGGCAAGAAACTTTATTCAAATGATATGCCACGATGGCCTAATTGGCGGACTGTCAAAAACCTAGTGCGCCGTCATAAAAGTCATCAAAAGTAAGATTAGTTATCTATATTCTGGTAAGAAGTGATGGTCAGATTGGTGGACCATCACATTCTTGGTGGATTGTCCCACTGAACGTCACATGGAAACAAAAAAAAGCCAAACTCTGGTGATGAGTGACGTTCAAAGTAGTGGTGTGCCATCTATGACGTACCATGAATATCACCATCGCTTTAGACCTAATTCTAAATCAGGTCAGGTTAAATCTGTACTCTTTATAAGTAATCCACATTTGACCTAAAGAGAGATTTTAAGGATAAAATAGAGCGGGTACATTCATTTTAACCGTTCCACGACTTTTAGCTATTCCACTTCCTTAAGATTCAAAGAATCTAAAGGGAGTTATCCCATCTGAGACTCCCTAGCTCCTCTATTTTTTACCTTATTTAAACTATCTCACTCCTCCCCTCTCTTCATCACAAATAAAGAGTAATACAAGAGCTAAAATCTATAAAAATAGCTTTGTCTCTGAAGTTGCAAGCACGTAGCGTACCTGCAAAATCTAGGTATGTGCATACCCTTCTCTTTTGGTTGTCCATATTAAGTGGAAGAGCATGATTTGTTTTCTTAGTTTGTTCCTATTATGTTGAGTTGGATTCCAATGTGCAAATTTGTGTGAAATCTGAGTAGCATAAGTTGAACAATTCGAAGGATGTGCTTAAAATATGAATTAGTGCTGTGTTGATAGCTTGAAATTGATATGGTATGCAATTTCTCAATAAAGGCTAAAACCCAAAATTTTTGCTAAAGACGAAGGTGCGACGGTTGAATTGGAGGACCGTCTACTTTATGACGGACCGCTAACTTAACTGTCACAAAGAATTATAAAGTGGCACATTTTGGGTAAGGTACGACGGTTTAATTGGTTGACCGACAACTTTATGATGGACCACCAACTTGACTGTCACAAAGCACTCTAAAGTGGAACATTCTGGTTAAGCAGCGATGGTTGAATTGGTGAACCGTTAAGTTCATGACGGACCACCAAGTTGACTGTCACAAAGCATTTTGAGATGGCACATTCTGAATAAACAGCGATGGTTGAATTGGTGAACCATCAACTTTCTGATGGATAGGCAACTTGACCGTCACAAGGAAAAATTACATGATGCGATTGTTTTTATATTTTGAACTAATTCATTACTTTTTTCAGGTTTTATCAGTTCTAAAATTCCACAAACCAAAGGAGGAAGATCTCAACAAAGTAAGAATGAGTCTACACCGTCTTATAACACCAGGCAAAATAAAAGAAAAGCTCTCATACTCTCTTAGTCTGAGGAGAAGAGCGAGAGTACCTCAAGCAGTACAAGTTTAAGCCCCGATGAGGTAACTGTTTCTGCAACTCAACCATTTCCTATAGAGGGTGATACTGAAGTTGTAAATGTGGAGGATCAAATGGAAGTTCCTAATGCTGTAGCTGAATTAGAGGGTTATAAGTTTATAAGGCGAAAGAATCCACAAATTCGAGAGGCTATCTGGTAGCAGATAGAGGGAGCACAAAAAGTGTTCTATGATGGGTTAAGACCCACAGCTCGAGGGATCAGAAGATTATTCATTGAAGAACATCAGATTATGACAACAGAACTTCATGAATATCCTGAGTTAGAGCGCCGGTTCAATGAATATGGACTGGCATGGGTAAGAGGACTACTATTAGAGTACCAACCGAACTAGGTAAGGAAATTCTTCACAAATTATCTATGTTTGGTAAAATCAAAATTCCCAAAGGGGACTCTAATCTCAAATAGACCAAATAGGGATTCTATCCCAATCTGAGGGGTCACCATTGATCTGTCAGGCCGAAAAATTAAAAGATGCTATTCGGGTCAGGATATGAGACTCCACCCACTATCCTAGATTTTGTTTATAGAATGAGAAATACTTCCAGTCAGAGATTTTGGGTGGCTTCTTTACTGACTGATGATTGAAATCCTTCCTGGTTGACTAATTCCAAAGAGCACACTAAAAAGTTCACTCTTAGCTTTCAATCTAAGTTCTGGTGGGCTATTGTTCGATTACGGTTAATTCCAACAAAACAAGATGGGAACCTGGATTATCACAGAGCAGTAGTAGTATCCAGTTTGGTTTTAGGGCTACCAATTGATTTTGGACAGCTAATTGCAGATGAGATGTTTGTGCGGGCACATAAAGTGGTCACTTTTGTACCCTTCCCTTGTTTGATCACTGAGTTATGCAAATGAGCCGGTGTACCACTGATCCATGGGGTTAACAACGAAGTACATACTACACATAGGCAGGACATTGAGAAGTTGAAAGATGAATAGAAGTTTGAAATTTTTGTGACTAATCCTTCAACATATCAGTCTCAATCTCCACCAGCTCCCGAGGCCACAGAAATACATGAAGGTATACCTTTACCCATCACCATGTATGTACCACCTAATATTGTATCCCAGGGAACGTCTGCAGGGTTAGGTTTTACATAGTTTGCTGGTGGAGTAGAGTTTGGGGAATACAGGTTCAACCCTAAAAACTTTGTTAAGGTGGTGAAGAATCAAAAGCGGTTTCAAAAATAGTAGAAAAGTGGGCTGGAGATTTCAAAACCTTTTTTGGATGAAATTGTAACCGAAGTAGTTAGGCCATTTCAAACTATTCAAGTCAGGATGGATAACATGGTAGCCCGCATAAACAAAGGGCTAGATTCACTGCCGCTCCCTGATCAAGGCAGAGCTCGAGTAGGAAAAGGCATACATAGCAATGTTAAAGGGGCAACAATCATAGCCTCCTACATTTTACATGTCGTTAGCAGTAAGTACTGATTATGAGGGCATTCTTGATCTGATGGGTAGACCCATGAAGCACAAAGGCAAGCAACAAATGGATGAAAAAGCAACAAGGAAAGAAAAAAAAAAGAGGAAGAGAGAAGCAATGTAACCTGAGAAGTTAGACCAAAGAGATACAAAGAAGTCAAAGAAAGAAGCTAAAAAAAAGCAAAGAGAAGAAGAAAACAAAGCGGCAGGAGTCTCTACTAGTGCTGCCCCAGCAGGGGGCAAAGTGCATGTTCAGTTCGGGAGACGATCCCTCAAATTATGGAGGGTGATATTTTGAGTGCTCATACAACCATAGGGGCCAATATTACACCAGGGGAGGATGCAGGGACCTCACCCCACCTGACATATGCCTCAGAGGAATAGGAGGGAAAGTAAATATCCCAATACAACCATGTATGGTATTTTATTACTTTGAGGACAATGAATATCTTTTTGTGTGGGGGTGGGTGCATTTATGTCATAGTTGGATATTGTTGCCAACATTTTGAATCCAATCATGTACTATCTAGTAGAAGTGGCATGTCTAGGGTGTTTTTATTATTACATTTCAAATTCTGCAGCTTGTGATGTAAATATCTGTGTTCAATAATTATCTATAAAATATTTCTATTTCAGTACTTCGTTATAAATATGGATGATGAAAGATGTTGGCATAAAACTATGAGCATATGTATGTACTTATTTACTTCATTCACGTAAATATGTGCACATAAGCTTTAGTGAATCTGCATTTGGCATTATTCTATAAGAAGTGCATGAATCATGTGATGAATATTCTAAGAGTTGTACAAGAAGTTTAGCTCAGTTGCTTGTGGGTGGGAGTATTTACCTTTAGTTCTTGAATAGTCTAATGCCTAGAACTTGCATGATTCATTGATATGGTCTTCTAGTGGACTCATAGGATTGGATAATAGGCCGCCTTGTACTTTTAACCCACTTAGCCTAAATAAATAACCCCACCAAAAAGTTTTTTATCTCATTTGAACCCGTCTTCTGTGTTTAGGACTTTTTTTTCAATTCCAATAACTTTTATTTAATCTACGTAGGGCGTTAGCATCCTACCCTGATCTTGGCCCAATATTTGGGTATTGTGCACTTTAACTTAGACAAAACACTTAAGTTAAGGGTGACTTTTGTCAAGGTGCAAATGCCAAATGAAAAGCGAGTGTCAATTTTAATCTAAAAGCTTTTGGCCTTGATCAAGTCAAAGATATGCACACCTTAACTGAATGCATCAGCCTAAGTTGAGGGTGTCTAATGTTTGTCTTCTTCCCTCTAAAAAAAATGGTGCATCTGAAGAAGAGCCTGTTATTCGAAGTAGTAATGAAATGATCTGGGAAACTGAAATGCCAAGGCAAAGAGAGTTAAATCTTAATGAGTCACTTTATCCAAAAAAAATATCCTTACCTAACCTGATGCTTCATTACATTCTTTGAAAAGACTTGTTTGATCCTAGCTAGTCGACCTTGAGGAGGTGTTGTATGGCTAGGGTAATCCTATGGGTCATTTGGACTATGCCTATAACTTTTTAATGAGTATGAGAGTTTCGATTGCATCCACTTCATGTGATTAGTGGTGGATTTCATTGTTGTGAGGTCAACTGGAGTTTCACTGAGTTTTGTTGTTTTCTGTGGGATGTAACATCCATGTTTGTATGTTGAATTGTTATCAATGCTGGGTGTAGACCCTGATGTCTTAAATTAATGTGAGTGAAATGATGAGTGAATAGTTGCATCAAAATGTTTCAGTGGTTGTTGCAGGTCATTGCATTGTTTATGTTCGCAATTAGGTGCTGAATTGCTTAAGGACAAACAATTATCTTAAGTTGAGGGTGTTGATATTTCAGCTTTTGACAGACATTTAGCATCATATTCTTGGAAAATTGTATGTTTTCAAGCAACCAAAGTGATATTTAATGAGTCCTTCTAGTATTTCAGGGAAAGGAGCGAACCACAGAAGAAACTTGGAAAAAGTAGCAAAAAAAGGGAATTTGACGATCAAAATGGTAGACCTTCAGTCTTGCGACGGACCACCAGGTGGATTGTCAGGCTTAATCAGAACATGGCCTTCCAAAGGACTCAGTGATGGACCAAATGGTGGACAGTCAGTATTGCGACGGACCACCAGTTGTACCGTTAGGCCTTATCTAGAAACAACTCTTTTGAAGGACTCAGTGACGGACCAAATGGTGGACCGCCAGTCTTTTGAAGGTCCACCGGTTGGACCATCAGGCCTTATCCAGAAACAACTCTTCTGAAGGACTTAGTGAAGGACCAAATGGTTGACCATCAGACTTTCGACGGACCACCACATTGGCCGGTGACTTGGACTTGGTTTTTCTGATTTTAAATTTTAAATTCCTTTTACGTGGGAACATATAAATAATAAATTTTCGGGTTAACAGGGGATCTTTTTTATCTTTTACAAGTTTTACATCTATAGAAATTCTCTGTAACCTAGTACTTTGGGGATTGAAGCATATCTTTGGGGAAGTTAATCATTTAATCTTTTATTGAAGATTCAAGAACTGATTCTTGAGATTTTTGTAAGTGAATTCTAAATGTATTTATGAATAATACAAGAATTATTTCTTCTTCATTTATGGAATTTTGTGGCTAAGTTCTAGTTATGGGATTCTTAAAGTGAAAAGCATCTATGGGTTGTAAATCTAATTGAGTGCCATGAATAACTAATATTGTATAAACCTTTCTTTATATTAATGACTTTTCTTGGTTGCAAACTTGAGAAGTGAGCCTAAGAACATCACTTGTCTGAAAGAAAAGTGTTTGTTGGGAAAAAAAGAAGTGTTTACATGAATTCTAAGGGCTTTAACTTGTGGATTAATTGCAAATGCCTTAATAGGATTAGTTTACATGAGAAAATGGTTGAAAGAACAATGTATCCTTTGAGTTTGAGAAAATTAGAGGATAATCTATCCACTTAGGTTGAGAAACTAAGGGATAAAGAATAGGTTTCAATCCTTCTTGAAATTGTATTTGTTAATTGGAACTCTTAAGTGATTAACAACCCTCGTTGTGCTAGTATTTTGGTAACCGTAGCCTTGGTTTGTTTAATCTAATTAAATTACTAAATGCAAAGAGAATCATTCGTTGGAATACTCTTGTTATAATTAATTACTTTATAAGTTACAAATCAAAAGCCCCCCATATTCAGGAACCTCTGATTTACAGACCAGTAACAATTACAATACTTTGTGAGCACAGTATTCCCTGTGGGATTCGACACCTAACCTAGCTGGGTTCTATATTTGACAGCGACCACTTACACTTTCTTACGAGAGTTGTAATTTGGGCCTATCAATAGTCTAAATAGTCTTAAATAATCTTATACATTAGGCTTGAATACAAAATATAGAAAAGAAATAGATGGGAAATAGGCGACTCAAACTCCAAGAGCTTACCTTGTCTCCAAAAGATCAACGTAGCACGATCTCAACTTAGCAACGACAACTAGGACTCGGGTTTACACCAAAAATGTACAGAAGTGTAGTATGACTACCAAAAGACAGGAACTCAGTAGGAATCATCGGCCGACAAGGCTAAATGATGATATAAACTAAGACAATTACTATAAGTCAAGGAACTAAATCAAACCTGAATTGTCTTAATCATCACTGTACAAAATAACTAATTAACTAGAATAGTACCATATCAAAATGTAGCACAACCGTAATTCACAATGAATATCCGATTTTGAAGCGTACAACAACATATATATAATTATAATCACATCAGTACCAAGTAAACATGCATACAATCATTAAATCATAAAGTAAAAGAACTTACCAAGGGGCCCTATACTACCGGGAAGTACAACCACAAAAATACAAAGTAAACAACTCATCACGACATCTCATACCACCGGAGAGCGCACCAATAGATCAATTTCGGAATGCATCAAGAATATATATATTTACATAGACATACATACATATATACACACATACAATAAACTCATATTTACTACGGTTTCTACATTTCCATTAACAACCATTTACCAAGTCCCATAATTGCCATCAAATAATACAATTCCACAAAGCAAAACCAATGTAATCATAACTATAGTTATATAGTCAATTAGACATCTACTCATTCTAGTCTATATTAACTAACCACCATTAATTATTAAGCTACTAGTTACTAGCCATTTTAAGGCCTCCAACCATTAGCCTAATCGGTTCTTGATAGACCTCTTTATGAGATAGAACCTAATTACCATTCATTAGATAGCTAACTATCTTATCTAGTGAAGATGCACAACTAAACCATAATCACCATTTAACTCCAATGATTATTTCTAGTTATCATAGGTACACTAGTCATCATATAGGAAGAGGTCACAGATTAAAAAGCACATTTATCTAACTTAATAATCAACCCCTCTTATTACTTAACACCATAAATCTCTAAGTTAACACTTAGGCAACCCATGGCATCACCTACGAGGCGCTAATACCACCAATCTTCAATAATGCTTGGTCTATTATATTCATTAGACACTTAAACAATGATAACTACTAGTTACCACACTTTAGCCAAACAAGGTCCACCAACCAGTATTCTAGGCTTCTAGCAGTCTAGATAAATAACCACTTTATGTAACAACTAGCAATCATATAATCCATTTACTAAGTGAAAGTCCATAACCAAACCTTTATTTCAATCCTAAAGTGTATACTAGGTATCCCTTAACTCTACACATGATTACACCTTCCAATTAGTCTTCCCTCAATATTCAGCATATTCAACTTCTATTTACTATTTAGTATTAACAAAATCCACGCCACTTAACTAGTGATCATTGGTAGAGAGTTATAGACAACTTCCCAAGGAGAGCATCATATCCTAAGTACATACAAGCAATTAACCATACAATGACATAACCAAAAATATATCAACATATTCATATATACATACCATATATAATATCACCATAACATTAGTATATCCTCAAGGTCTATCGGGCACCATCATAACATCAATACCTCTTCTGTATTTCTTGAGTATTACCATATCATCAATATATCTTTTGGATTCATCAGGCATCATCATAACATCAATACCTTTTTTGGATTTACTGGGCATCATCAAAACATCAATCCCTCTTTTGGACTTATCGGGCATCATCATAACATCAATATCTCTTTCGAATTTACCGAGCATTATCATAATATCAATAAGCCTACCACATTTATTGGGCTTTCTCAAAACAACAATACGTTCTTTGAATTCACCATAAATCATCACATAATCAATATATCATTCGGATTCACTGGGAACCATTATACAATCAATAACCACCAAGACAACAAACAATACATACATATATAATCAAATCAATAACAAGTACAAGCCCACAACAATAGGGGGTAAGAGAGGTAAGGAATACATACCAAGGTACTTTACCATTAATCATTGCCACATTATATAAGTAGATGCATGGGCATGGTTATCGAAATGATATAAGTAATCACCACTTTTCCATGTTTCATCATGATTATTAAGAACTCAGTTATAAGTCATGGGTATGCCTTCTAGAATCCTTCTTTTACTCACGTTGTTCACGATTCTAGAGCAAGAGATTCTTTTACACAAACATTAGCTAAGTCATTAAGATTTAAACATAATAACAATTATGACATAATTCAAGGCCCACATAGTACTCTAGCCACAAAGTTAAGTGATAACATAATCATAGGCTCAATTCACAAGACATTCCAATGATATCCATATCATGAAAACAAGATAATAAATCAAGCATACACATTATTCCAATATGGAAAATATGCATAAGCCATATACCAAGCTTAGCTATTAAATTACCAATGTGATCGCACTAGTTCACCATAATTGCGATATCTCCATCCATGACAGACAAAAGCCGAAGCTTAGAATTTTAACCCAAGCTTCTCCCAATGCCTCGGGCTGCATCCGAAGTCTGATACGAGTAAACGAGATATGTAACCATATATAGATTTTGACATTCCGGATATTTTAGCGTAGTCAGATTTCTTATCTGATGTCAATTTACTGATTATTTGCTTTGTGACCATGTGAGATGAACGAAGACTTCTAAATGGAGAAATGGTTCTAAAAACCCAAATGAACTGCAAGGTAACCGGACTATAAGTTTTATAAAGTTATAAATGACTTGGGGAAACTATGGGAAACCACTAGCAATAAAAATAAGCAGGAACATAGAAAATGACCTGAAGGGTCATTACAATATCCACTACAAAGGAACTTTCATTGCCGAAAGTTGAAGATGAAGAAAATACCTAAAGTCTCAAACAAATAAGGATATTAGGCCCATATATCACTCTCGATCTCCCAAGTGGCCTCCTCCACTAGTCGGTACCTCAACTAAACCTTAGCTGTAGGAATCTCTCTAGTTCACAACTGTCTCACATCACTAGACAAAATAAGTACGGGTGCCTCTACAAAAGGCCAACTGCTCATCTAGATGAATAGAATCCCACCGAAGCACATGAGATGAATTCAGATTATACATCTGCAATTTAGAAACATGGAAAACTAGATAAACAACCGCAATATCTGGAGGTAAGGCTAACTTAAACACCACTTCTCCCACTACGCGGAGAATCTCAAAAGGACCAATATATCTATGGTTGAGCTTACCCTTCCTTCTGAAACTCATTATACCTCTCATAGGCAAAACATAAAGAAACACATGCTCACTAACTTTGAATATCGAGGCACAACATCAATGGTTGGCATAGGCCTTTTGCCTATTTTGGGTTGCTCTCAGCCTATCCTAAATTATGCTAACTCTATCCAATGAGTCCTAAATCAAATCTGTACTACGGTGTCATACCTCAGAAGTCTCAAACTAACCGATCTAAGAATGATACCTTCTACCATACAAAGCCCTATAAGGCAGCATCTCGATACTCAAATGATAGTTGCTGTTATATGTGAACTTTTCTAAGTCTAAGTGCTGGTCCCACTATCCTCCAAAATCTATGACATAGGCTTCGAGCATATCCTCATGCACCTCAATAGTCTACTCAGACTAACCATATATTTGCAGATGAAAATTTATACTTAAATCAGCTCGAGTACCCAACTCCTACTGAAATTCTCTTTAAATTCTCGAAGTAAGATTAGAACCACGATCTTATATGATTGAGACAGGCACCTCGTGCAAATGAACTATCTCTAAAACATAAATCTAGGCTAATCTTTCAGCATTGAAGGTCGTCTAAAAAGGAGTGAAATGTGCCGACTTATTCAAATGATCCACAATAACCAAAGCATCATCAGAACCATGAGGGGTATGAGGTAAACTACTAATGAAGTCCATGGTAATCCATTCCCATTTTCACTTGGGAATGTGCAATCACTTAGTCAATACACCTAGACGCTGATGCTCGTCCTTAACTTGCTACAACATAAGCAATAAGCCATAAAGTTTGCCATATCTCTCTTTATCTCATCCTACAAATTATGTTGCCTCAGATATCTATACATCTTACCTGTACTGGGATGAATAGAATATATAGAGCTATAAGACTCATAAAGAATTGACTGAATTAAGTTATCAAGTTGGGGCCAACAAATATGACTCTGAAACATCAAGATACCAATGAAATCAATAATATGCCTCTCAGACTCTCTGCTCATGACCTATTCATGGAGAAAGCATACCTTGCTATCCTATACTGATTATCATAAATCTGCTCAAATAAGGAGGACCTCCTCTCCACTCAAACCAAAATCTTAGTAGGATTTGAAATATCAAGGAGAACAATCAAATTGGCTGAGGACTGAATTTCCCATGCCATAGGCCTATGAGAAATAGAAATATAAGAAAAGCTACCTATATTCACTCCTTTGCAACTTAAGGCATCAGCTACGACATTCTCCTTTCCTGGATGATAAAAAATAAAAATATCATAGTCCATTAACAACTCCATCTATCTGCGCTGGTGAGCATTTAGCTATCGTTGTGTCATAAGATGCTAAAGGCTATTATGATCGGTGAAAATCTCACAATGCACACCATATAAATAATATCACCAAATCTTGAGTGAGAAACTACCGTCACCAACTCTAAATTATGAGTAGAGTAGTTGCGTTCATGCACCTTAACATGTTTAGAAGCATAAGGAATAATACGACTCTATTTCATCAAAACACAACCAAGACCAACTTCAGATGTATCACAGAACATGGTGAATCCTGCTCCCGCAACTAGAAGAGCTAACATTGGGCTAAAGTAAGGCAATCCTTAAGCTTTCTAAAGCTCAACTCACACTCTTCGGACCATCCAAAAGGAACTTTCTTCCTATTTAATCATGTCATGGCGGCTGAAATGGCATGAAAGTTCTCAACAAAACTCCTATAACAACCAGTCAAACCAATAAAACTGCGAATATTAATCGGAGATGTAGGCCTATGCCAATCATGAATCGCAAAAATCTTAGTTGGTTCTACCATAATAACCACCTTGGAAATCACATGACCAAGAAATGACACTGACTCAAGAAAAAACTGGAGAACTTGGAAAGAAGGCACATGTTCTCGTAACGTCTGAAGTATATTCTTAAGTGTTGCACTTCTCCTCACTAATCTCCGAGTATACAAGAATGTCATCAATGAACATGATAACAAAAGTGTCTAGATAGAGTCTGAACACATGGTTCATCAATTCCATAAATGCAGTTGGGGCATTAGTCAACCCAAAAGACATCACAAAAAACTAATAATGACCATAACGAGTCTTGAAGGTTGTTTTCTAGATATCCTCAGCCCGAATCCTTAACTGATGATAATCTTACGTTAAATCTATCTTAGAGAAAACTGATATGCCCTAAAGCTAATCGAACAAATCATCAATGTGAGGCATAGGATAACGGTTCTTCACTGTCACCTTATTAAGTTGCATATAGTCAATACACATTTTCAGTAAACCATACTTCTTCTTTGCAAAGAAAGCAGGAGCTCCTCATGGAGACACACTTGGTCTAATGAATGCCTTACCAAGAAGATCATGAAGTTGACGTGCCATAGAAATAGGTTGGGTGCTAGGCTCAAGGTCAGTAGAAAACTTAATCTTACAATCAGGGGGAATACCAAGTAGGTCGGTATAAAACACATCGGGTAACTCACAAACAATCAGAACAAAGTCAAGTGACGAACACTCTACACGAGTGTCACATACATAAGTAAGAAAAAACTCGCAAACCCTCGATATTATTCTTCGAGCACAAACATAAGAAATAATCTCTATCGACTCACATCTTAGCACTCCCTCCTACTGACTGGGTGTACGTTGGTCATAACTAAGGTAATGGTCAGGTCATAATAATCCATGACTGCATGATTGTAGGACAAATAGTCTATGCCTAGAATCATATCAAAATCCAGCAGATCCAAAATAATAAAATCAACATAAGTATCAATATCACTAACTATCACAACACATGATCTTAACACTTGATACACTACTAAGAAATCACCCATTGGAGTAGATACACGCAATGGCAGAGATAATAAATCACTAGTCAAGTCCAATTATGGTTCATAATAAGCAAATATGTAAGAATAAGTGGATCCAGGATCAAATAAAGCAAGAGCCGACTTGCAGCACACCAAAATTTTACCTATCACAATAGTAACTGAAGTCTTAGCCTTGAGTCTAGCAAGTAATACATACTATTGACCACGCCTTCCACTTGGTCAGTCACCTAACTGACCTCCTATCTTGCATTCCTAAGTACCACCTTGAGCATCTTTATAGCCACCCCTACGACCACGCAAACCACCTCTAACTTAGGGATAAATATCCCTAATAGGAGTTTTACACTAGGCTAACACAACCATTTCCCCATAACTAGGTCAATATCTCAATAAATAACTAGAAAGCCCACAAGTAAAACAAGAATCACGAGCATAACTAGAACTCCTAGATCTAGTCAAATCGGAGAAACCACCAAGCTTAGCACTACCTATAGATGAACCTCTCAAAGACTGATCACTGTCGTTATTAGGGGGACCACTAGAAGAAAATTAACCTCCACAGGTGGTTTGAAGAGCTGCTTGAACTAGTTGACTTGTCTGACTTTAAGCCAGAAAAGACAGACGTAGAGGATAACGACTATAAGAAGTACCACCTCTGAATTAGGAACTATTGCTGCTCTCACCAAATTTGCTCATATTTTGGCCTCTTATTATGGCCCTCACGGCACATGTCCTCCATCACGCTCTCATGATCAGAAACCTCAACAAAATTCCAACCCACAACAACTAAACTCAGAGTAGCCATATAAATAGGAAGTCTCAATCTTCTCACAAAGTAGTGCTCTCTCATACTCAGTATCAAGATCAAAGTCACAGGTCTGGCCAACTCATACTAAAGGGCCTCAAACTTAGTGACTATCATAGAACCCTATTCCAATCTAGAGAACTTATCCCTCAATCAATCCCTAAGGTTGTGTGTCATATACTTCTCTAAAAACATCTCAGTTAACTAAGTCCATAAAAAGGAAGAAGATTCGACTAACCTAGAACTCAAAAACCCCTCCACCATTGATGAGAAGAAAAATCTACTAATCAAAATATGGTGTAATCCACCCCACGAGTCCCCAGAAGGCCTAACCCATGAAGTCTATCCTCAGAAATAGTTAGAAACTCAAATGCATTCTCTCCAAGAGCACCAAAAACTATAAAAAGAGCCAACCTCAAGAACCTACCCAGTATCTTCTGTTCCTTAGCAAACATAGTAAACTAAGTCACAACTGGCTGAGAAAATATCAGCTGAACAACTATTAGCATAAGGAGAGCCTTAACTCTAGGAGTTGCACTCCTTCCCTATTAGTCTGCGAACCATAAACAATACCCAACAACTACAACAAAGAATCTCTAAGTAGTAAAGAGAGAATAAAACCTGATGGAGCTTGGGCTAGTCCCTAGCCTACTGTTGGCTGAGGTGGATGGATAATGGGCTCAGGTATAAGAATAAGGTTTAGGGGAGGCCCATCCTGATCCCTAAATAGAGACACGTCTTGAGGTTGTCCTCAAATAGGGAAATATCTCTAGGATAGGTCTCAGGACCCTCTTCATGTATAACTGTAACCCATTTTCTTGGCATCTGTGATAGACTAGAGTCAAGAAAACATCCTACAAACCAACTCAGACCCTTAGAATGATATGAGTGAAAAAAATTAAAGGACTCCTAAGAATGTCCCATAGCCTCCCAAAGATAGGAAACGGACATCAACGTCCTAAATCGCATGACTCTATTAGACACTTGATCTTTTACCTATAATACCAGAAAAACCTAGGATCTAATACCAATTTATCATAACCCAATTACCAAGTCATGATGGCACCTATAAAAACCCACCAGTAGGTAAGCCGACATATATCCCACCATGACCTGGTAGTATCGGTATAAGAGCATCTAAATTTGAAAATAGGAATTATAACTCAAAGTCTAAATAGTCTTAAATAATCTTAAATATTCATCTAAAATACAAAATACTGAATAGAAATAGAGGGGAATGGTTGACTCGAAGTCTAAAAGCTCACCCTGCCTTCGAAAGATCAACGTAGCGATGTCTTAACTCAACAGCGATAACTAGGACTCGAGTCTAATATAAAAGGTACAAAAGTGTAGTATGAGTACCAAAATATGGGTACTAAGTGGCCATCATCGGTTGATAGAGCTAAATGGTGGTATAAAGATGTTATAAAGTATGATAATAACTATAAGTCAAGGTAAAAAATTTAACTTGAATCATCTCTACCATAACTATAAAAAATAACTAATCAACTAGAACAGTAATACGACATCTCATATCAAAATGTATCACAACCGTCAAACATAATGAATAATCGATTTAGAGGTGCAAAGAAACATATATATAATTACAATCGCACAAGTAACAAGTTAACATTCATACAATTATTAAAGCATAAAATAAAAGCAGTTAACATGGAGTCCCATAATACCGAGAAAAACACCCAGAAAAATACAAAGTGAAAAACTCAGTACAACATCCTATATCACCGGAGAGTGAACCAATGTATCAATAAATTAAACAAAATCCACAAATAGTGAAACCGATCATCAACATAATTGCAAAAGAATAATTTCACCTTAATTCAACATATTCCCAAAAAAAGAAAATTTAGCTACTCAAGAAGTTAAATAAGAGAATATACAAAAATTGATCCTCAAAAGTTCCATTAATGATGCAAAATAAGATTATTCTTCAACTTTACTCCAATTACAACTAAATAAACTTGAAAATTTAACACGCGGATCTTGTCCAAAAGTTATAGGATTTTTCCAAGCTAAAACCCTCAATTTTTAGTTCATGATAATGCCCAAATAAAGGGATGTTCACCCGTTTTTTATTTGGAACAAGATATGCGCAATTACACTTACGAATCTGAGCTATAACCCACATTGACGCTATCGCAGCTACTTGCCAACGATCGCCTGTAACTCACTGTGATTGCTTGCTTTAACCTAGCTTGACTGGCTATGATTGCGACCCTCAAACAATGATTGGGGGAACTGAGACAATCTCTTATATAGGGTCTTCAATCTCTTGCACTTCTTTTCTCATTTTTGATCCTTTTAAAGATCAACTTCATATCTCCGCTTTGCATTGCCTATATACCTACAAAATATGGAAATTAGTGTATTCAAATAACTAGATTGTCTTATTCATTCCTTCATATCAAAGTATTGTGCATGAATTTTAGATGTAAATGAGTGGTAAACTCACCACTCATCATCACCCCTAACTTTAATATTTACTTATCTGCAAGCAACACTATTTCCTACTCCATGAGAAAATACAAATTTAAACCCATTTAAACAACCAAATGAGCATAGTGACTTCAAATATGATTGACACTACAAGTAGGTCACCACATGGGCAAAGCTACTCTCATGACTCCCCTAAAAATGAAACACACTATCAAGATGCAAAGGACTTTGAGGAACAATAATGTAATACTCACCAACTCTCAAGAGGTGATACCAATGCCGACATAGTTTTGTATTGTCATTTTCTTTTATACGAAAATGACAATTTTTCCCATCTCAATTTGTTTACATGTCGCCTTACAAGAAGGAAATCCAACATACAAAACTATCATATATGAAACACGAGAAGTTAGTGCAAAATATTTTCTTTTAATTTCAACAAATACCATACCATAGGCTTGCCCTTATTTTTAATCACCACTAAAATTAATACACTTTGTCAGAGATCTTAAAGGACTTTCTAAGCTTGTAATGTAGGTTTGGGGAAAGTGTATGATCCAATTTACGAAGTGACTACACCCTCCTTGAACATCTACATCATACTATTTTAACATAATTTTAGACCATGGATGACATTACTGAAACTAAGGCCTAGTAGTGTCGGGTACCTCAAACCCAGCTAGGGCCGGAGACCATCCCCAATACCCCACCATAACCTCCCTACCCCTTAAGTTGAATAAATTCTCAACATATATATATATCTAACATAACAAAATAGAAGTAGTATCGATGGTTCCTGCATCGCGTGGGGATATAGAGCCGGATGATGGGTTAGTGGGTGAACACTAGCATGCACTTAGGACAAGGATAAAATAATGCCTACATTTGAAACCAAGTAAATAACCATATGCAATCACATCCATACATATATATATATAATCCATGCTGGAAAAGGGAACGAGTTTGATATACATTTAAAATCATTAACCTAGGTATATATACCTTACTCGTCCTAGAACCACCCACAGGCTATATTGATCCAATTTTACCTCCTAATCGTACCCCTATGCATGTAGCCACACAAAACAGAGATATCATAGGAGCAGGGGATTCTCGTGTACCATTAATCCTCCATGATACATATATACAAGTATAACTTAGGGGTTTCTTGTGTACCCCAAAATTAAATGGTCACCATGACCAATCCTATGTTTCCAACGTCTATCCATTAGACTCACACCTTCACAGTTTGCTATCACAACCCACCCTTATCGACCAATTAGAACCATTAGCACAAAACCAAACCACAGATTACATATATTATTTACCAAGGCTATAAAAAGTGGTACTATCATACTGTCTATAGATTTAAAGAAATGTCATTAGTCCACACTTAGGGGATTCCTATGTACCCCATAGGTTCCTTTATTAGATTTTACTTTGGGATTTCCTTGTACCCTATAAGATGTTTAAATCATGGTCATGGCCACCAAGGCCTTACCATTTAGCCATTAAAATCATTTAACCAATTTAGGTTCCATTACCATATTATACCAAGCAAGGTTTTTAATAAAATTTCTACTATGTAATAAAAATATTCTCATAGGCGTTTTAACAAATATGTTGATGACATATAGTTTCCAAAATCAAAAATAAGTATCAATCGAACATTCCCATACAACCACAAGTTTAAAACATCATTATAACATGTAAATCATAAGTTAAAATATAGGAAAACATAAGTCAATCATTTATAATAAAAAAGCCCAACATGTAATTTAAAACTCAAAACATATTGCAATTATTCCATGAAAAGAATTAATAAAACATGCCTTAAGTTAACTTACCAGTGGGGGAGAAGTAACATGACTTTGATTATGAAGAAGGTAGAGAGAAACCACCCTTTAGAGCCATAATTGACCACCTTGAAGGAAACCCTAGACTTTGCTTAACCCAAGAGCTTTAGAGATTTTAGAGATAGTTTTTGAGTGTTTATTATTAGATCATAGGGTAAATGAAGTCCCAATAGTGTTTTGGGTTCCAGGGTCATAAGGGGTTAAGAGGAGAAATCTCCAAAATAACCCCAACTTAAACTATAAAAGAATTCCCGCAAGTGGATACAACTCCACCACTGAAACCATACCTTATCATACGAGTGGTAGCTACCACTCTTATCCTAGACAAAATGTTGGACCCCAACACTATCCAACATACGACCACCAAAGACCACTCGTACGCAAGAATATAACAAGTACCTTAAAACCATATCCATAATAGATTTAAAAGGGGTTGGACACTGTTTAACATACGAGTTGCACTATACCACTCATACCCTATCCTCACGACTTATGATTAGCCACAAATATTCAAATCCAAGTCAAGTTACATAATTTCAAATTAAGTGAAGGATCAACCAACTAACCCATTACCATTCACTTTTCTTTCTTTTCTAAGCATCATAGGCATCCACTTACATAATTATGGCCCATGTCATTTCTTCCAAACTAGTCACCACAAAAATAGACATTTACCCTTAATTTTCATGTTCTAAGGTCAAAGAGGGTAAGGTTCAAAAGAAGGAAAAACATTAAAAGGTTCAAGGCTTGTAAGATAGTTGCAAAAAAAAGGCTTAAAGGCTCAAAACAAGTAGCTAAGGATACTATTCTATGCATTGATAAGCTATTTAAGCTAAAGTGGGTTCCTATTTCAACAAGGAAGGCCTACGATCATTTTTCCAGTAAAGTTTAGACACAATAAGCTTAGAGAGACTAATAGGGAAAGCTCTAGATAGTACAAGTAAGTATGAGAGTTAGAAAATTATAATCACCATACTAGGAAGGTAAACTACTCAAGGAGGCTCAATTACACTTGACACTAGAGGCAAAAGATAGTATTTACCGATTTCTATATGATATGGACTCTGGAGTCATTAAAAGAGGTAAAGTATAATTACAACAATTTTCACATTCATTCCCCTCATTTTCAAAATATTTTTTAAAAGATAGGGGCGTTTGCTTCCCATTTGCACCACACACAATTTTCTATTTATGGTACCAAACCAAGCCATCATCTCATATTTTGACTTTCACAAGGGCAAGCCATATGGCTATTAAGACTTCACCATAGGTATATGTGCGATCCTAATTCCAAAATCCCATAGGTACTTCAATGTCCCTTGTAGTTATAGCTCTGATGCTATAGTTACTAAGACTTCCCCTGCATCTATGGCTCAAAACCCAATCACGAAGATTCTCCCTAAAGTATGTTGTCAGTCAATTTATCATTGGGAAAGGCTCATCTAATATCAATCATAACAAACAGAATAATTGCGTGGGATTTTTAAATAACGAGGTCCGAATGCAAGTGTATCCCATAAACCCCCAGCATAAAGATTTAAAGTGTCCTCACTGCAGTAGATAAACTAAGTACAAGGGTTAAAAGGGACTTCTTGAGGTAGCAGGAATAGTTGTTATGATTGTAGTAGGATGTAATGCGATCATGAGGCTATGATCATGGCTCTTAAACTGCGATCGCAATATGTAAGGCTGATTTCTCCTGTTTTCCAGCACAACTACAATTTTATAACTCTATATTTCCCTATTTTTCCTGACTGCTAACTTGTGTCAAAAACCTATAAAACATAAAAAATATAGTAAGTGTGAAAGGGCATATTGCCTCCCATAAAGTGCCTAATTTAACATCGCGTCATGACTCTTCTTTATCTCCATGTAGGATATTTTAAACGTGTCAACTCCACCTTTGCTACCTCGTGACCTCCTATATTGTAGTGTTTCACCCTTTGGACATTTACTACAAACTTTTTTTTTATGATCTTCCAATTCAGTGGCACCACTATGGTAAACATTCAAGGAAACCTATTTATTATTAAGGCAAAATTTCATCTTGCTGTACTTTACATTCACCAATGCTCTCCCGGTGGCCAAAAATGGCCTTCCAAGAATAATAGGAACTTTATGGTCCAAAGCACAATCAAGGATCACAAAATTTGCTGGAAAGATGAAACGATCGACTTTAAATATCACATAATAAAGTATTCCCATAGGCTTCTTGATACATCAGTCAACCATGAGCAATTTCACCATGGTAGGTTGTTGTTTCCCCAATTTGAGCTTGTGAAATATGGCATATGGAATTAAATTTATACTTTTTCCAAGGTTTCACAAGGCTTTTGCAAACTTGAACATTATGATGGTACATAAAATTATGAAAGCATCAGAGTATTTTCTCTTTTTTGGAGATGTGCTTTACATAATGGCACTACAATGATAGGTTATTTCTATTGTCTCATTCTCCACAAGTCACTTCTTAGAGGTAAAATCCTTCATAAATTTAGCATATCCTGACATATCATGCAAGGCTTTTTTAAAGGAATATTGATTGAAAAGTTTCTAAATATATCAAGGAATTTGTTGAACTTTGAATTTTCCCATTTTTCATAAATTGTAGAGGAAAAGGGGGAGGAATAGTGATTGGTCGCATGTAGAAAATTTGACATTCTTTCATATTTTATTCTTCAACGTTAACTTCACCAGGCCTTGACTCATAATTATTGGACATCTTTAGGTTCACATTTTTTTGCTCATCATTTGCTCTATTTTCATGATTATCATTAAGCTCCATACCATTACCAAGACTTTCTCCACTTCGAGTGCCAATAGTAGTTGTTACCATCCCGCTTGGTATTTCTGTTTTTGTCTCTCCATAGGGTATACCGATATTTGATTTAATTTTTTCTCTGGTTAATAGACGACTATTGAATGAGACTCCACCATTTGATGTAGCTTATAGAAGTCATTTATCATTTCTTTCACAATATTGTTGGTACCCACAACACCAATTAAGATTCAAGCCAAAATATCTTCAATAATGCACCTTTCTTTTTTGTATCACAACATGCTTTGGTTTTCATTATTTATACCTTGATTCCAACTTTGCCCTTGGGGGATAATGTAGGAAACCTCCAAATACAAAGTCAACGAACTTCTCTTGTCATCAAACATCTCTTCTTCTTTATTTTCACAAGTCCTAGCATCCCGTACATCTATCACGTAATTGTTTTATCTGAGGATCCCAACATATGTTTGGTAAGAAGTTTAAGGTGTGACATTATCTTGATTATGTTAGAATATCCTTCTTCCTATTAACACATTCCATCTTGGCATAGAAAGGATGAGGAAGGAGCCCCCATAGCCACCTCGGGGTCCTTCATATGCCAACCCCAAGCCAAAATAGCCACCTGATCTAACATATTTGATGGAACCCATAAGATGATTTAATAAGTAATCCACCAAATGCATTGTCCACTATGACTTTGTTAATTTAGTCCAATGACCTATATAATATTTGGAGAAACATCTTCTTTGGTATGTTATGGGTAGGGAATTTCAAAAGCTTCTCCTTAAGTCTCCCTCAAGCTTCATACATGGGTCCCAATGCAATAAATAAAAATTAATGATTTTGTCCCACAATTGTAACATATTTAAAGGTGGGAAGTATTGATTATAGAAATCCTCCAAAAGATCAACCCATGAGGTTATGGACCCTACCGGATGTGATCAAAGCCACAATACGGCCTCACCCATTCGAGAAAATAGAAAGAGTCAAAATCGGATGGATTCTTGTGAGATGTAATCAATATCTAAGGAGGCACACACTTCTACAAAGTTCTTAAAATACAAATTGATGTCTTTATGTGTTCGACCCCCAAAGAGGCCCTTCACTAGAAGAAATTACAGCATGACTCTTGTACCATAAAATACATTGTTTCCCCAATAGGGGGAATTCAAATGGTACTAGCATGCTCTTCATCGCTATAATAATCCATAGTTTCAACATGTTTAAATAATAGATTGTTGATGAGTCCCAATAGGCTCATGGTTATTAGGAAAAAATAATGATCATCTACAAAGAAACAAAAACAATAAATAAAGTAAATCAAAATCATCATGGGTATATACAAAGTGACAACCAAAATGTACGTGTAAAATCTAAGTATCCCTCCCCAGCAACAACGCTATTATGATTATGATCACCTATACAATAGTTTTAATATAGGACAATCATTACCAATAAAGCTTAACTTATGTTTATCTCTAATCCTCAAGGAGTGAGTCTAGTCCTCAAACATATAGGTGTTGATAGATTATAAATGTATGCCCATAGTGTAAACAACGCAATACAAGAAATAAAATATTGGGGTTGGTTGGTTCATTTTGGAAGTGATTTTGCAAAACTTTATTTGATCGAATAAAGCTAAAGGAAACAAATTTGAGTGAAAATTTAAAACTAGGCAAGCCTTGGGATTATGTATACCTAAGGGCAAGTATGTATGGGTGCATGGCGATTGGGTGAAAATTTTAGTCATCAACGATATGGTGGGCTAGGTTGAAGGTTTTTGAGTTTAGTTTGTCAACAAAACCTTAAGGCTATCACTTTTTGAGTTTAGTTTGTCAACAAAACCTTAAGGCTATCACTCATGGCCCCTTTTGGGTACCTCATGGGTGTAGCAACTAAAAACACCCAATAACTCAATTGGGCATCCCTATTTTTAGGAAAATGACCAAGACATAGTTAACACTCTACTCACCCTTATTTCTAAGATAATGAAAAGAGAAGAAACTACATCTACTATTGTCCACTAATGTCTTATCACCCATATTTTCTCTTTCAAAAATGATGTGAGATCTTAAGAACTTTGGGTTCTCACCCACAAATCCAATTTGGGCACTTGGTGCTTTCACCAAAAAACCCTAACTAATTCAAGAAAGCAATAGTGAAACCCATCATTGACAAAGTAGAATCTACACCAAATACATCATAACCCACACACAGTTGCACCTTAGTTCAACATAATCCCAAGACAAGAAAATTTAGCTACTCATGAATTTAAATGAAAAAAATATACTAAATTGATCCTCCAAAGTTTCCATTGAAGATGGGAAATAAGATTATTCTTAAATTTCAGTCAAATTACAACTAAACAAAGCTGAAAATTGTTCACAAGAATCTTTCCCAAAAGTTGAAGGATTTTTGCAAGCTAAAACTATCAATTTTTAATTCATGATAATGCCCAAATGAAGGTATTTTTCCCCTTTGTAATTTAGAACCAGCTATGTGCACTTACACTTCTTCCCCTAAGATATAACTTGTGTTACCATGCTAGAAACAACTTGCCATCTATCATGCGCACCACAATTGCCTTTAGCTCATCAAAGTTGTTCTCTTTGAACTAGCTTCACTAGCCTTGATCGCGACCCTCAGACCGCAATTGGGGTAACTAGGACCATCTCTTGTGTGGGGTATTCTAACCCTTGCACTTTTTTTCTAATTTTTGATCACTTTAAAGCTTAACTCCACATCTTTCCTTTACATTACATGTATACCTACAAAATGTGGAAATTAGTGCATTTAACTAATAATATTGTCTCATTCATACCTTTAAATCATAGTGGTGTGTACGAATTTTGGATATAAATGAGAGGTACACTCACCACTTATCACACCTCGCGTAGGGGCTCACTATGAGGGTCTTCCCATAGGCCATATATGCCATATGTTGTCTCTAGTAAGAAGAAACCAATGCATGACATTCAAGCTAACTCCAAATACAAATTAAGCCACAAAGATGGGTACGACTAATGGTTGGGCTAATTATAAAGCTCTAGTCTCGACCTTATGAACAATATCATAAAAAGAGATATGGAAAGCCAAACCTATGTACCTTGAAGTCATTAAATGTTTATCAAATAGTGCCTTGAAGGCCTATAACATGTGAATTACGATAATGATCATTTATATAACATATACAAGTGCAACTATGCTATTACTGTTTACTTTTGCTCCTAACATGTGATATATATATATATATATATATATATATATGTTGTGGAATAAGTGCTTAAAGTAAAGAAACTTATGATAATATAGAATTATCATGGAAACTTAACATAAAGAGAGAAAGATAGATACTTATAAGATTGATGGTAGAATGAGGGAATGATATGAAAGGAATTATAAAGATTCTACTCTCGTATTTCATGAGAATTATATTAACATTAATAGGAAGGAGCACATGACGTAGGGTGGTACCTTAGAGAAAATGAAAGGTTTAGCTTTACGAACCTTGGTGAATAACTAGCTACTATAGCATCCCGATCCTCAAATAATTTAATCCGTGAAAGTGTAGATTTTATCATACTAACCACTAACATCTGCTATCCAATAAGGAATTCACTAGCTACAAGGATAACATATACATCCATTAGTATCACATAGGTGTATTCAATAACCTATTCCAATAATATTTAGTTATGCCCAAAATTAATCAAATTCCTTAACAAGAATTTGAAATATATTCTAACTTTTCAACTTATACAACTCAACATTAAATCTATCCAATTGATAAGAATTCCTAAAAGCTTCTGTTTATCAAAGTTTAATCATTTTCCTTGTTCTCAAGAAGCCTAATTAAGCAAACCCACTTACAGAGCCATTACTATGATTCAAATTAACTATCCCTAAATGCATATTCCTAATTAAATTCAAGAAAGAGATAGAGAATTTACCTTTTAAAATTCAATTCCAACTCTAAATTTAAAATTTGTTCCTTGATGTTGACGAAAGAAAAGGGGATACAATATTGGGAGTACTTGTAGTACTACTTTTTGTAGCTTTGGAACTGCAAGCAACAAATTAACTAATTTCTATCTTTTTGTCTTTGTTGCAAAAAGAAGGAGATGAAATACTTAGGGCCCTGCACGTTTGCTTTTTCCTTTTCACTTTACATTTTCCAAGAGTTCCAGTGAACTCCAATAATAGATATTTCCCTTTTTTGCTTATTCAAATAGTAATCAAATAGATTTTTCCCCTTTTGTTTTTTCCTTTCCCTTTTTGTCGAAGTACTACTATTTACGTGACTTTTGCCTTGCCAAAAGTTCATTGTTTATGTTTCCTACTAGTAACAATCATATAACTTATATACATAATAGCTATAAGTCACGTAAATAGTAGATCATATACATAATTGCTACCCAACTAAAGCACTCTCTTAGGAAATGACCCAAAACACCACAACCATAACATGCCTTAAGCACAATACTAAAATTAAAAAATTCGATAGACCTAAAATTACAACTAAGACAAGAATAATCCAAAGATGAACCTCTTAAGGACATACCACTACTGTGTCTAGAATAATCACTAAAACTAGATTGGCCTCCATTAGTAATCTGAAGAGCGGCCTCTATGGGCTTACTAAACTAACCCTAATATTGATACAAATTATGGAAAGAGTACCTACCCAGATAATTATTTCCTCTAAACCTTTCACCACTATGGCTGCAATAAAAAATACCCTGATATTATGACTTCTTATCGCTGCCCAATTGGGCCTTGTAGTGCATGTTCTCCATAACTAATCATGATAAAAAATCTTTGCAAAAGACCTATCTGCAATAGCTAAACTCTATGTAGATATACGATGAGGAAGTCTTAATCCCTAAATAAATCAACAAACTCTCTTTTACTTAATAGTCAAAATAGAAGTAGCATGCCTAAACAACTCATGAAATTGAGCATCATAATCGACAATAGTCATGGATCCCTGCTCCAACATTGCGAATTGATCCCTTAAATAGTCCCTTAGACTACAAGGAATGAACTTATCCAAGAAAATATCAAAGAACTTAGTCCATGTCAATGGGAAAGATCTTGCTGGCTTGGAATTAAGATGACCTTCCGTAAATGTCAAGCTACCAAGTCCAACTGAAAAGTAGTGTAACCCACACCAAGAGTCTCAGTGAGGCCTAAATTATAGACCCTATCACCACAAGTAATCAAGAAGTCATACACACTCTCTCCCATTATAGCAGAAAACTTATTCAATGCCAATTTTAAGAAACTACTCAACATCTTCTTCTCCTTAATATTCATAGCAGGCTGAGAAACTACCAGCACGGGGGACCTTAACTCTTAGAGTAAGAGCTACAGTTTGTGCCCATCCCACAGTATTAGTCTGATCCTTAGATTGTGCACCATCAGATGATGCACCACCAAGAAATACTAAAAGCTAAACCAAAACATTCCTAAGAACTAAACAAGAAATAAACCTTTGTGGATCCTATGATGGTCCCTAGACCATTGCTGTCTAGCGTAGAAGAATATCTAGATCAAGGGTAAATAGTATTAGGGACACATCTTTAGTCTATCCATGACCTATAGGTGATTCAAAAAAATCTCTAAAATTTCTAGGATCGGTGACAGGACCCTCATCTTATGTATAGGTAGTACTTGTCTTAGCCATTCATGAAGGAGCAAAATGAAAGGAATGGTTTAGAAATTAACTCAAACTTGTAGCATGAAAAGAGTGAAATAAGTGAAGAACTCCTAAAAATTTCTTATAGCCTCCCAAATATAAGAAACAAATGTTATCGTTTTGATCTACGGGACTACACTAGACATTTTTTCTTGTACCAACAATACTGGTGAAACCTAGACTCTGATATCAATTTGTCACGACAAAATTTATACTTCATGATGGCAACTTACTTTATTCCACCACTAGGTAAGCCAAACCATAGCATGCAATAATAAGAAATGGGCTAACTTTGTGGAAAATAGCCTACAAGCTGGAAATCAACATTTAAAGAGTTAAAACAATAATAATGTAATGACCCTTAGGGTCATTATCTGTATTCTTTCTTATTTCTACAATAGAGCTTCTCCATAGCCATCCCAAGTCATTAATGACTTATGAGGACTGATAGTTCATTTACCTGATGGTTCATTTAGGTTTTAGAACCCCTTTTCTAAATCTAAAGTTTTCGTTGGTCCTAATTGACCACTAAGCAAAAACTTTAGTAAAACAGCCTCGTATGAAAAATCCAACTTCAACAGTGCATCTGGGACATTAATAACTATGGGATTTCATATCTTATTTGTTCAAAAAAATATAAATACATTCTGTGGAATCCATGGATAGCATGCACCGAGGTACCACAACCATGAATGAGGAGGTGCGATCGTAAGGCCACAACCGAGGTGACATGGGGGCCGCGACCATGCAATTGGAGGGCTGGTTGGTCTATATTTAAATGCTATCATGCATTAATTTTTGCTATTTTGTTCCTCTATCTTAACCTAGGAACCCTAATAGAGTGTAAAACCTTCTTAACGTGTGTTATAGGTTGAATTGGAGCTTAAAAAACTTGTGCAATTGATTCTTTCTACAATCTAAGGTCAGAATTTCTCTAATTTGGTAGTGGTTTCATGATTTCTTGATTCAAAAACCCTAAATAAATATAGGTAAATTGTAGCCCAAAGTTAAATAATTGACTCAAATTACTTGAGGGTTTTAACTCCATAAAGATAGTTAGGCTATGGGTTGATCCTAGAAACTCCTTTCTAAATGTGAAACCCAATTGGGGTTTTGGTATCCATTTGAAACCAATTGCATAATAGTGCTATAATGGGTATTATTATTTTTGTTGTAATGCATAAATTGTATTATTTATAGAATTACTTATGGAAGAGAAAGCTTCACGGACAAGAAGAAAAAGCTCATTTACTACTGAGTTGCTTGGATTCAAGGTATGTTAGGCTTCCTGTAGACTAGATTTAGCTTGTTTGTAATGTAATTATTGATATTTTGCAAGATTGGGTAGGGAATTTAGATGATAGTTTTTTAAATGGTGAACTTCAGAGTTATTAATTGTTATAGGCTTTTAATTGATAAGGTTTGATATTTGACACTTTTTCTAGGACCTTGGTTAGCTTATTATGGTATCATGACTAGTGTGAGAACACTATAGTTATTCTAAGTAGACATGAAAGGTATGCTTCTCTATCCATAGGTATGTTTTGACCTATATAATGCCTAGATAGGAGATGACCTTGGTTTTAGATTTACTTAGGAAGGATTCATAGAGAGACTATCCCTATGGACTTAGAAAGGATTGGTAAACCCTTATGGTAAGGTATAGATAACATAGCCTAATTCCAGGTAGAAGATAGAGTTGTGTTAGTAAGCGTGGAATTCTGGGGATCTAGAAGTGGGACTTGGCCCACCTTAAGCTTGAACTAAGTAAATTCTTAACAACTGAGATATGCGGTGATTGTCTATCAAGTTGTAATGGTTGCACTCAATTATCGAATTATCTTATGATCATGAGTTTAATACCCTTGTTAAGTGATTATTGTGGATGCTTGGTAAATATTCATGCCCTTTTTGATGCTCATATTATGTGTGAAGCTTATTAGTAAGGTAAATTGGTAAGTTTTATGATAATGTTACTTTCTTTATGTTAAATTATGAAATGGGTATTTTGAAATGGAATTCAGTAATGAGACATAGTGGTATTAAGCTACCCGTGGTTTTGGCGAACTAATGGAATAGCTGTTCTTTATTGTATTATTGGTTGTATTCTTTTAGCGTACTCTCCAGTGGTATGGGACACTGTGATGAGTTCTTGTTTGATATTTTTTTATGTACTATCTAGTGGTATGAGACACATAATAAGTTCTTTATTATGTTCTCTTTTGAGTACTTTCCGATGGTATGGGACATCGTGAAAAGTTCTTGTGTTTATGTTGTAAAGATGGTCGATGATGATTATGAAAAGTAGATGTTTCCCTATTATGTATATGGCTATTCGCTTTCAAAATGATACTGAGTTTTTATGGCGATTATGGCATACATTGATATAGTATTTCATATTATTTCTTTAGTATAATATATGTCAATATAGTGGTATTAAAGCAGATTAAGGTTTAATCCAGCCCCCTTAACTTTAATATTATTGTCTTACTTTATATCGTCTTTACATTATATTTGAGCTTAGTCTGCTGATGATGCCTACTGAGTATTTGTGTTTTGGTACTCATACTAAACTTTTATACCTTTTTGGTAAAGTCCCAGGTTCTAATTGTCATCGTTAAGCAAGTTCATATGAGTTGACAATTTGGAGATAGGGTAAGCTCTTGGAGATCGAGTTTCTTTCTTTCCCCTCTATTCTTATTTGTCTTTTACTTTTGAGACAAATATATGAGATTATTGAAGGCCTTTTTGATTCTGAGATTTTAAATTCCTCTTGGAAAGTTTAGAAGCTCTTGTATTAAACTATCAGGTCGTGGGATTTTTGTTTGAATATCGGTTGTCCTTAGTTGTGAAATATTGTTGTTATATATTATGTTCACATATAGGGTCCATGTTGGACGTTCTTACTAAGGTAACCCATTCCAATAGCTCCAGGTTATGATATTAGTAACCTACCGGTGGGATGTTGTAGGTTCCATCTTGACTTTAAATAGGGTCATGACATTTTGGCATCAAATCCTAGGTTTCACCGATATTATTTATACAAGAGCAAGTGTCTAATAGAGTCCTATGGATTGGAATATTGATGTGCATTTTCTATCTTCTAGAGGCTATAGGACATTCTTAGAAGTCCTTTATTTGTTTCATTCCTTATTGTGATGAGAGTATTAGTTGGTTTCCAGGATATTCTATTGACTTTACTCATTCAAAGAAGCCTAGGACTCATGTTTTAGTAATACATGAGGTAGGTCCTGCGATCTAATCTTATAAGTTGTCCCCAGTTAGGGACAAGGTTGTACCTCCCCCAAACCCCATTCCTGTACCCGAGCTAGAGACTTTACCATCTCAATAAGTGGTAGGCTAGGTACAAGCCCAGGATTCACAAAGATTCATCACCATTTCTTCGCTTAGAGATGCTTTTATTGAGTTATGGATTTTTGTTGATGGTTCTTAAAATACTGGATAGGAATGTGGCCTACAGCTGCAGCTCCTGGTGTTAAAGTTCCTTCTATTCTGATAGTTGTTCAGCCATTAGTCATTTAGCAAGTTGGGACAAAGCCTATTATGTCTGCTAAAGAGCAGAAGACGCTGGGTAGGTTCTTGAGGTTAGCTCTACCTAGATTTGTTGGTGCTCCTGGAGAGGATATATTTGAGTTTTTGACTATTTGTGAGGATAGTCTTTATGGATTAGGCCTTGTGGAGACTCGTGGTGTAGAATACACCATACTTCAGTTTGACTTGTCTGCTAGACACTAGTGGAAGGGTTTTATGAGTTTTAGACTAGTTGTATCTTCCCTTCTCTCTTGGGGTTAGTTCTTCAAGATGTTCTTTAAAAAGCTAATGTCGTGTAATATTAGAGATTATTTAAGAGATTAGTTCTCTAGGTTGGAGCATAGTGCTATGATAGACGGTAAGTATGAGGCTCATTTCCGTAAGATAGTGAGGCATTCGACTACTATCTTAGATACAGAGTATGAGAGGGTTCGTTGCTTCATGTGCAGATTGATACTTCCTATTAGGATAGCTACTCAGTGTTTGGTTACTGCTAGTAGGACCTTTGCTGAGGTTGCTGATAATGCTAGGTGATGGAGGACATGCAGCATGAGGGCCGTGATAAGAGGCCCAAGTATCAGGACAGAATTGGTGAGAGCCATAGTAGTTCCTAGTTCATAGGTAGTTTTTCTTATGTTTGACATCCTCTGTGTCCATCTTTTCATCCTTAGAGTTGACCAGATCAAGAAGCTCTCACATAGCTAATAGGGATCAGTTTATTTCTAGTGGGCACCCTAGTAAGGGAATTGATCAGTCTATGAGAGATTTATCTATAGGCCATGGTAGGCATTACAGGTATGCTAGATTAGCCGGTTATTTAAGTTATGGTTCTTTTGTTGAGTTATGTTTTACTTGTGAACTTCCTGGTTATTTCTCTAAGGAGTGCCTTAGTCGTGCAATGAATGTTTATTCAACCTAGGGAGCTAGTCTCATTAGGTGGTTTATCCCTCAGGAAGGGGTAGTGCACAAGGTTGAAGAGCTAGTTACCAGAGCGCTCGAGGTGGTACTCAGGTAGACAGGGCAAGTGGTCGCTCGGGTGCCTAGCCAGGTGGTAAGCGTGGTCAGTTGTATGTAATACTTGCTAGGCTCGAGGTTGATACTTTTGATGTAGTAGTCACATATGCAATTTTAGTATGCCATAAGTCAGCTCTTTCTTTATTTGATCCTGGATCCACTTATTCTTATATATCTGCTTTATGCACCCTGATTGGAGTTGACTAGTGATTTATTATCTATGCCATTGCGTGTATCTACTCCCATAAGAAATTTTTTAGTAGTGTATCAGGTATTCAGATCATGTGTCATGACAGTTAGTGATGTTGATACTTATGCTGATCTTATTATTCTTGTTATTCTGGATTTTGATGTGATTTAGTTATAGACTGGTTATCCCGCTACTATTCGGGCATGGATATTTTTCTAATACAGTTACATTAGCCATACCTATCATACCCTAATCATATGGTAAGAAGGAATTAGTCGCGAGCCAACAAGGATTATTTCTTATATTTGTGCTAAACGACTTATGTCAACAGGCTGTGAGTCTTATCTTGCTTATGTATGTGATACTCATGTAGAGAGTCCAACACTGGACTCTATTCTTATTGTGTGTGGGTTTCCTAATGTGTTTCCACATGATCTGCCTAGTATTCCTCCTAACCGTGAGATTGAGTTTGCTATTAACCTTGAGCCTAGTACTCTACATATTTCTATGGCACCTTATCATATGGATCCTGTAGTGCTTAAGAAACTGAACTCTTAGTTTCAAGATTTTTTTGGCAATGGGTTCATTAGACCGAGTGTGTTCTTGTGGGGAGCCCCTATTTTTTTTGTAAAGAAGAAAGATGACTCGATGCGGAGGTGTATTGATTATAGGCAGCTAAATAAGCTGACTGTGAAGAACCATAAACTATGCCTCACATGGATGATTTGTTTGACTAGCTTCAGGGAATAGTAGTACTTTCTAATATTGATTTGAGGTCCATTTATCATCAGTTAAGGATTCGGGCTGAGGATATCCCAAAAACTGCCTTAAGGACCCATTATGGTCACTATGAGTTTTTTGTGATGTATTTTGGGTTGACTAATGCTCTAGCCGCATATATGAACTTGATGAACCACATGTTTAGACCTTATCTAGACTCCTTGGTCATAGTTTTAATTGAGAATATCCTTGTGTATTCAAGGAGTATTAAGGAACATGTAAAATATTTGAGGGTTGTGCTATAGGTTTTGAGAGAGCATGTTCTTTTTATCAAGTTCTCCAAGTGTGATTTTTAGCTTGAGTCAGTATCTTTTCTCAAATACGTGGTGTCCAAGGTGGGTATTATGGTAGACCCAACTAATATTTCAGTGATTTATGATTTTGCTAAGCCTACATCTTTGACTGAGGTTCGCAGTTTAATTAGTTTGCTTTGTTATTATACGTGTTTTATTGATAGGTTTGCTACCTTATCAGGCTCTATGACTTACTTAACTTAAAAAGAAGTTCCTTTCTGATGGTTCGAAGAGTGTCAGCTGAGATTTAGAAAGCTCAAGGATTGTCTTACTTCAGCCTCTGTGTTAGCTCTTTCGGTTGAGGGCGAGGGATTCACAGTGTTTTATGATACTACTAGTGTTGGGCTTGGTTGTGTTTTTGTGCAGTAGGGTTGTGTTATTGCTTATGCTTTTAGATAACTTAAGGTGCATGAGCGTAACCAACCCACTCATGATTTAGACTTGGCTGCGGTAGTATTTGCGCTCAAGATTTGAAAGCATTATTTTTATGGTATGCATTTTTAGATTTTCACTGATCATCATAGTCTTCAGCATCATAGGACCCAGCGAGAGTTTAATACTTGCCAATGGAGATGGATGAAGGTTCTAAAGGACAATGATATTTCTATCTTGTACCATCTGGGTAAGGCTAATGGGATGGCTAATGCCTTGAGTCACAAGGTAGTGAGTATGGGTAGTTTGGCATATATTTTAGTTTCTCGGAGGCCATTGGCATGAGACATTCAGTCCTTATGCAATTTGATGGTTCTCTTCGACATCTAAGATCCCGTGAGATTTTTGGCTTGTGTAGAGGCCAGGTCTTTCTTGTTTGAGAAAATTTGTGATTGTTAGTTTAAGGATGATAAGTTGTGTCTTCTCCTTATTAGGGTAGAGAGCGGTGAGTCTGGGAGACACACCGTGGATTCCAAGGGTATCTTGAGATTTTAGGGTTGTATTTGTGCTCTCCGACTTGATGATTTGATTTGATCTATTTTGCATGAGGCTCACAATTCTAGATATTCTATTCATCCTAGTACAAACCAAGATGTATCGAGATTTAAGGCAGTTTTATTGGTGGGAAGGTATGAAGAGAGATGTAGAAGACTTCTTATCTCGTTGCTTGTGTTGTCAGCAGGTTAAGGTAGAACATCAGCATGATTGTCTTAAAGATTGCCCATTCTCAAGTAAAAATGGGAAAGTATCACCATAGACTTCATTAATGGTTTACCTCGTACTTGTCGTGGTCCCGATGGTATCTAGGTTGTTATGGATTATTTGACTGATTCGGTGCATTTCATCCCCATTTAGATGATATTTAGTGTTGAAATATTACCCTAAATTTATGTTCGGAAGATAGTTTGTTTGCATAGGGTTCTTGTGTCTATCATATCAAATCGTGGTTTTGTGTTTAGTTTAAGGTTTAAGAGAGCATTTTAGGAAAAGTTGGGTACTATAGTAGATTTAAGTACAACCTTTCATCCGCAGATGGATGGTTAGTCCTAGCAGACTATTTAGGTGCTTGAGGATATGCTCTGAGCTTGTGTAATATACTTTGGAGGCCAGTGAGATCAACACTTAGCTTTGATAGAGTTTGCCTACAACAACAGTTATAATTCGAGTATTGAGATAGCCCCTTATGAGGCGTTGTATGGTTGGAGGTTTTATTCTCCTATAGGATGGTTTGAGACATCCAAGGTTAGACCTTATGGTAAGATTTGGTTTCGGACTTATTGGATAGAGTTAGGGTGATTCAGGATAGGTTTATAGTAATCTAAAATAGGTAGAAGGCCTATGCCGACTGTAGACTCTATGCCTTGAGATTCGGAGTGGGTTATTGTTTGTTCCTTTGAGTTTTACCTTTGAGAGGTGTCATGAGGTTTTTAAGGAATGGTAATCTTAGCCCTCTCTATTTTGGTCATTTTGAAATTTTTTGTATGGTTGGAGAGGTGGCCTGTGAGTTGGATCTACCTATAGACCTTGTTGTCGTCCATCTGGTTTTCCATGTCTCTCCATTGTTAAAGTATATTTTGAAACCTTCTCATGTGCTTAGATAGGACTCGGTCAATTCAGATGGTCTGTTGACCTTTATGGAGGAGCAAGTGCTTGTTTTTGTTAGAGATGTGAGGTGACTTCATACTATGAAGATTTCAGTGGTCAAGGTTCAATGGAGGCATCACCCAGTAGATGAGGCTACTTGGGAGATCGAGAGTGAGTTGTAGGCCCAGTATCCTCCATTGTTCTATATTCAGGTACTTACTTGTATTTAACTTTTGGGGATAAAAGTTCCTTAGTAGTGGATGTTGTAATGACCCTTCAGGTTATTATCCGTATTCTTTCTTATTGCCATTAGTGACTTGCGGGGACCGATAGTTGGGTTACCTGACTATTTTTTGGGTTTTAGAACCCCTTTTCTAAATTTAAAGTCTTTGTTGTCTCTAGTTGACCACTAAGTGAAAACTTTAGTAAAACAACACCATATGCAAAATCCAACTTCGCCAGCACATCCGGGACGTTGAAAACTATGGGGTTTAAGATCTTATTTTTTCAAAACAAACTCCGAATGCATTCTGAGGCATTGGCCGAAGCTCGGAATCAAGTTCCAAGATTCATACATGCATAGTATGCACCAAGGTGCTGCGACTACGGCTAAGGAGGTGTGACCGCAGTGATATGGGGGCTGCGACCATTCCATCAGAGGTCTGGTTGGTCCATATTTAAGTGATATCTTGCATGAATTTTGGCCATTTTGTACCTCCCTCTTGTCCTAAAAACCCTAATGTAGTGTAAAAATTTCTAAGTGTGTGTTGTGGGTTGAATTGGAGCTTAAACAATTTGTAAGATTGATTCTTGCTACAATTTAAGTTAAGAATTCCTATTATTTTGTATTGATTTCAGGGTTTCTAGACTCAAAACCCCTAAATCATTGTGTGTCAATTGTAGCCCCAAAATTGAGTGATAGAGTCAAATTACTTGAGGATTTTAACTCCCTAAAGATAGTTGGGAAATGGGTTGGTCTTGGAAAATCCTTTCTAAGGGTGAAACCTAACTAGGGTTTTAGTTTCCATTTAAAAGCCATAAAAAAATGGTGCTATAATGGATATTTTCATTCTTGTTGTAATGTGTAAATTGTAATGTTGATAGCATTTCTTGTGGAAAAGGATGCTTCGTAGAAAAGAAAGAAAAAGCTCATTTGTTCGTGGGTTACTTGGATTCAAGGTAGGTTAGGCTTACCCATAGACTAGATTGAGCTTGTTTGTAAAGTTATTGTTGATATTTTGCAAGATTGGGTAGGTAATTTAGATGAAAGTTGATTAAATGGTGAACTT